>NC_090372.1:219793116-219875619 GCF_036365525.1 Heterodontus francisci | reverse complement strand
TTACACACAAAGCTCCACCCTGGACCCCTGCCCCCACACCCCAACACTACAGCTCGAGAAGGAGTGCTGGGCACAGGCAGGCAGTGAGAGAAGAATGGTCCCATATGACCATAAGAAACAGGAGCAGGAGAAGGCCATTCGGCCCATCGAGCCTGCTCTGCCATTCAATTAAATCATGGCTGGTTTGAATGAAACCTTAACTCCACTTTCCTGTTGCCCCCCCCTGGCCCCATAACCCTTGACTCCCTTGTAGAGCAAAATCTGTAACTCAACCTCCACTGCTCTCTGGGGAAGAGAATTCCAAAGATTGACAACCCACTGGGAGAAGAAATTCCTCATCTCCATCTGAAATGGGAGACCCGTTATTCTGAAATTGTTCTAGATCCCCTCAGCATCTACCCGGTAAAGCCGCCTCGGGATCTTATATGTTTCAATCAGATCATCTCTCATTCTTCTAAACTCTAATGAGTACAGGCCCAACCTGCCCAACCTTTCCTCATAAAACAAACCCTTCATCCCAGGAATTAACTTACTGAACCCAGGGGGAAAGGGGAGGGGGAGTTACTCACCCCACATCCCACTTCACAACATCCGCCGCCCCCCGACACTGCTAACATTCACGCTAATGGTTCCTGGCATTTACCTGGGCTCTGCGGTTGGTCAGGTACGTGACCACCTGACTGACGAATCTGGCGACATTGCGGATAACCACCTCTGTGCCGAGTGCCCGCCGTGCCAGGGTAATCTGATGGACAAAGCGCTGAACCGCAGGGATTTCTGCAGGAAATCAAAGGAACAAACACATAATCAATTGCCTGTGGTCCAGTTTCAGCAATTCCTCCCCCTCCCCCATCCAGGTGCCCCACGATCAGCAGCCCGGACAAAATTTTCAGTCAACTATTCAACTATAGACAGCATCACATTCAGGCCCTCCCCTGACGTCACCTTCCACAATTCTCTGTCTGCATAATCTCCCCCTCCCCCATCACAGCAGTAAGGTCTAATCACAGGCAGGGAGCTTCGCTGATCTTCTCCCTCCATCTGAAGCCGTTTCCCTGCCTGCAGGGAGAGTAGCTGCTAATTCTCTACACCTCACGAAGAGCACAGTATCACAACAATCATTAAACCACATGGGGGGGGGGGGGGTAGAGTCCATTCCCCTTCCTCACTCATCCCTCCATTCAGCAGGTAACACTGAGGGGTCTGGGGGCAGGGGTGAGGGAGGCGAGATCCCTCCCCCCGCACCCCTCCTCAAGGCTTGGTCAACCAAGCTATTAACTTCAGGTTGGAGCATTGAACCTTCCCCTTCCTATCAGCCTGTATCCCCCTACCCATGGGGAGAACCCTTCTCCCCCCACCTCATCAAGCCTCCACCCACCTCCATCACAACTCAGTGTGGATGGGGAATTGTGGCACAGTTCTCCGTATCAAAACGCGTTTGAGCAGCCTGCAGTAATGGCAGGCAATGCCAGAGCTCACAGCTGCAGTGAATAAAGATGTAAATTGGATGAATCAGCCGACCCTCGCACCCAGTCCATGCAACGGTCCAAAGCTGCTCCCACCTGTAGAGACACCCACTCCCTCTGGTATCAACACACTGTGGCTGCACTGTGTACCATTACCCACTCCCTCTGGTATCAACACACTGTGGCTGCACTGTGTACCATTACCCACTCCCTCTGGTATCAACACACTGTGGCTGCACTGTGTACCATTACCCACTCCCTCTGGTATCAACACACTGTGGCTGCACTGTGTACCATCACCCACTCCCTCTGGTATCAACACACTGTGGCTGCACTGTGTACCAGCACCCACTCCCTCTGGTATCAACACACTGTGGCTGCACTGTGTACCAGCACCCACTCCCTCTGGTATCAACACACTGTGGCTGCACTGTGTACCAGCACCCACTCCCTCTGGTATCAACACACTGTGGCTACACTGTGTACCAGCACCCACTCCCTCTGGTATCAACACACTGTGGCTGCACTGTGTACCATTACCCACTCCCTCTGGTATCAACACACTGTGGCTGCACTGTGTACCATTACCCACTCCCTCTGGTATCAACACACTGTGGCTACACTGTGTACCAGCACCCACTCCCTCTGGTATCAACACACTGTGGCTGCACTGTGTACCATTACCCACTCCCTCTGGTATCAACACACTGTGGCTGCACTGTGTACCATTACCCACTCCCTCTGGTATCAACACACTGTGGCTGCACTGTGTACCAGCACCCACTCCCTCTGGTATCAACACACTGTGGCTGCACTGTGTACCATTACCCACTCCCTCTGGTATCAACACACTGTGGCTGCACTGTGTACCATTACCCACTCCCTCTGGTATCAACACACTGTGGCTACACTGTGTACCAGCACCCACTCCCTCTGGTATCAACACACTGTGGCTACACTGTGTACCAGCACCCACTCCCTCTGGTATCAACACACTGTGGCTACACTGTGTACCAGCACCCACTCCCTCTGGTATCAACACACTGTGGCTGCACTGTGTACCATTACCCACTCCCTCTGGTATCAACACACTGTGGCTACACTGTGTACCAGCACCCACTCCCTCTGGTATCAACACACTGTGGCTACACTGTGTACCAGCACCCACTCCCTCTGGTATCAACACACTGTGGCTACACTGTGTACCAGCACCCACTCCCTCTGGTATCAACACACTGTGGCTACACTGTGTACCATCACCCACTCCCTCTGGTATCAACTCACTGTGGCTACACTGTGTACCAGCACCCACTCCCTCTGGTATCAACACACTGTGGCTACACTGTGTACCATTACCCACTCCCTCTGGTATCAACACACTGTGGCTGCACTGTGTACCATCACCCACTCCCTCTGGTATCAACACACTGTGGCTACACTGTGTACCATTACCCACTCCCTCTGGTATCAACACACTGTGGCTGCACTGTGTACCATTACCCACTCCCTCTGGTATCAACACACTGTGGCTGCACTGTGTACCATCACCCACTCCCTCTGGTATCAACACACTGTGGCTGCACTGTGTACCATCACCCACTCCCTCTGGTATCAACACACTGTGGCTGCACTGTGTACCATCACCCACTCCCTCTGGTATCAACACACTGTGGCTGCACTGTGTACCATTACCCACTCCCTCTGGTATCAACACACTGTGGCTGCACTGTGTACCATCACCCACTCCCTCTGGTATCAACTCACTGTGGCTGCACTGTGTACCATCACCCACTCCCTCTGGTATCAACTCACTGTGGCTACACTGTGTACCATCACCCACTCCCTCTGGTATCAACTCACTGTGGCTACACTGTGTACCATTACCCACTCCCTCTGGTATCAACACACTGTGGCTACACTGTGTACCATCACCCACTCCCTCTGGTATCAACTCACTGTGGCTACACTGTGTACCATTACCCACTCCCTCTGGTATCAACACACTGTGGCTACACTGTGTACCATCACCCACTCCCTCTGGTATCAACACACTGTGGCTGCACTGTGTACCAGCACCCACTCTCTCTGGTATCAACACACTGTGGCTGCACTGTGTACCATCACCCACTCCTTCTGGTATCAACACACTGTGGCTACACTGTGTACCAGCACCCACTCCCTCTGGTATCAACACACTGTGGCTGCACTGTGTACCAGCACCCACTCCCTCTGGTATCAACACACTGTGGCTGCACTGTGTACCATCACCCACTCCCTCTAGTATCAACACACTGTGGCTGCACTGTGTACCAGTACCCACTCCCTCTGGTATCAACACACTGTGGCTGCACTGTGTACCATCACCCACTCCCTCTGGTATCAACACACTGTGGCTGCACTGTGTACCAGCACCCACTCCCTCTGGTATCAACACACTGTGGCTGCACTGTGTACCATCACCCACTCCCTCTGGTATCAACACACTGTGGCTGCACTGTGTACCAGCACCCACTCCCTCTGGTATCAACACACTGTGGCTGCACTGTGTACCATCACCCACTCCCTCTGGTATCAACACACTGTGGCTGCACTGTGTACCATCACCCACTCCCTCTGGTATCAACACACTGTGGCTGCACTGTGTACCATTACCCACTCCCTCTGGTATCAACACACTGTGGCTGCACTGTGTACCATTACCCACTCCCTCTGGTATCAACACACTGTGGCTGCACTGTGTACCATTACCCACTCCCTCTGGTATCAACACACTGTGGCTGCACTGTGTACCATTACCCACTCCCTCTGGTATCAACACACTGTGGCTGCACTGTGTACCATTACCCACTCCCTCTGGTATCAACACACTGTGGCTGCACTGTGTACCATTACCCACTCCCTCTGGTATCAACACACTGTGGCTGCACTGTGTACCATTACCCACTCCCTCTGGTATCAACACACTGTGGCTGCACTGTGTACCATTACCCACTCCCTCTGGTATCAACACACTGTGGCTGCACTGTGTACCATTACCCACTCCCTCTGGTATCAACACACTGTGGCTGCACTGTGTACCAGCACCCACTCCCTCTGGTATCAACTCACTGTGGCTGCACTGTGTACCATTACCCACTCCCTCTGGTATCAACACACTGTGGCTGCACTGTGTACCATTACCCACTCCCTCTGGTATCAACACACTGTGGCTACACTGTGTACCAGCACCCACTCCCTCTGGTATCAACTCACTGTGGCTGCACTGTGTACCATCACCCACTCCCTCTGGTATCAACACACTGTGGCTGCACTGTGTACCATCACCCACTCCCTCTGGTATCAACTCACTGTGGCTACACTGTGTACCAGCACCCACTCCCTCTGGTATCAACACACTGTGGCTACACTGTGTACCATTACCCACTCCCTCTGGTATCAACACACTGTGGCTACACTGTGTACCATTACCCACTCCCTCTGGTATCAACACACTGTGGCTACACTGTGTACCATTACCCACTCCCTCTGGTATCAACACACTGCGGCTGCACTGTGTACCATTACCCACTCCCTCTGGTATCAACACACTGTGGCTGCACTGTGTACCATCACCCACTCCCTCTGGTATCAACACACTGTGGCTGCACTGTGTACCATCACCCACTCCCTCTGGTATCAACACACTGTGGCTGCACTGTGTACCATTACCCACTCCCTCTGGTATCAACACACTGTGGCTGCACTGTGTACCATTACCCACTCCCTCTGGTATCAACACACTGTGGCTGCACTGTGTACCATTACCCACTCCCTCTGGTATCAACACACTGTGGCTGCACTGTGTACCATTACCCACTCCCTCTGGTATCAACACACTGTGGCTGCACTGTGTACCATTACCCACTCCCTCTGGTATCAACACACTGTGGCTGCACTGTGTACCATTACCCACTCCCTCTGGTATCAACACACTGTGGCTACACTGTGTACCAGCACCCACTCCCTCTGGTATCAACACACTGTGGCTGCACTGTGTACCAGCACCCACTCCCTCTGGTATCAACACACTGTGGCTGCACTGTGTACCATTACCCACTCCCTCTGGTATCAACACACTGTGGCTGCACTGTGTACCATTACCCACTCCCTCTGGTATCAACACACTGTGGCTACACTGTGTACCAGCACCCACTCCCTCTGGTATCAACACACTGTGGCTACACTGTGTACCAGCACCCACTCCCTCTGGTATCAACACACTGTGGCTACACTGTGTACCAGCACCCACTCCCTCTGGTATCAACACACTGTGGCTGCACTGTGTACCATTACCCACTCCCTCTGGTATCAACACACTGTGGCTACACTGTGTACCAGCACCCACTCCCTCTGGTATCAACACACTGTGGCTACACTGTGTACCAGCACCCACTCCCTCTGGTATCAACACACTGTGGCTACACTGTGTACCAGCACCCACTCCCTCTGGTATCAACACACTGTGGCTACACTGTGTACCATTACCCACTCCCTCTGGTATCAACACACTGTGGCTACACTGTGTACCATTACCCACTCCCTCTGGTATCAACACACTGCGGCTGCACTGTGTACCATTACCCACTCCCTCTGGTATCAACACACTGTGGCTGCACTGTGTACCATCACCCACTCCCTCTGGTATCAACACACTGTGGCTGCACTGTGTACCATCACCCACTCCCTCTGGTATCAACACACTGTGGCTGCACTGTGTACCATTACCCACTCCCTCTGGTATCAACACACTGTGGCTGCACTGTGTACCATTACCCACTCCCTCTGGTATCAACACACTGTGGCTGCACTGTGTACCATTACCCACTCCCTCTGGTATCAACACACTGTGGCTGCACTGTGTACCATTACCCACTCCCTCTGGTATCAACACACTGTGGCTGCACTGTGTACCATTACCCACTCCCTCTGGTATCAACACACTGTGGCTGCACTGTGTACCATTACCCACTCCCTCTGGTATCAACACACTGTGGCTACACTGTGTACCAGCACCCACTCCCTCTGGTATCAACACACTGTGGCTGCACTGTGTACCAGCACCCACTCCCTCTGGTATCAACACACTGTGGCTGCACTGTGTACCATTACCCACTCCCTCTGGTATCAACACACTGTGGCTGCACTGTGTACCATTACCCACTCCCTCTGGTATCAACACACTGTGGCTACACTGTGTACCAGCACCCACTCCCTCTGGTATCAACACACTGTGGCTACACTGTGTACCAGCACCCACTCCCTCTGGTATCAACACACTGTGGCTACACTGTGTACCAGCACCCACTCCCTCTGGTATCAACACACTGTGGCTGCACTGTGTACCATTACCCACTCCCTCTGGTATCAACACACTGTGGCTACACTGTGTACCAGCACCCACTCCCTCTGGTATCAACACACTGTGGCTACACTGTGTACCAGCACCCACTCCCTCTGGTATCAACACACTGTGGCTACACTGTGTACCAGCACCCACTCCCTCTGGTATCAACACACTGTGGCTACACTGTGTACCATCACCCACTCCCTCTGGTATCAACTCACTGTGGCTACACTGTGTACCAGCACCCACTCCCTCTGGTATCAACACACTGTGGCTACACTGTGTACCATTACCCACTCCCTCTGGTATCAACACACTGTGGCTGCACTGTGTACCATCACCCACTCCCTCTGGTATCAACACACTGTGGCTACACTGTGTACCATTACCCACTCCCTCTGGTATCAACACACTGTGGCTGCACTGTGTACCATTACCCACTCCCTCTGGTATCAACACACTGTGGCTGCACTGTGTACCATCACCCACTCCCTCTGGTATCAACACACTGTGGCTGCACTGTGTACCATCACCCACTCCCTCTGGTATCAACACACTGTGGCTGCACTGTGTACCATCACCCACTCCCTCTGGTATCAACACACTGTGGCTGCACTGTGTACCATTACCCACTCCCTCTGGTATCAACACACTGTGGCTGCACTGTGTACCATCACC
The DNA here is from genome assembly GCF_036365525.1 of Heterodontus francisci. Lineage (NCBI taxonomy): Eukaryota > Metazoa > Chordata > Chondrichthyes > Heterodontiformes > Heterodontidae > Heterodontus > Heterodontus francisci. The sequence goes on along the minus strand of NC_090372.1, from coordinate 219,868,092 downwards.
CACTCCCTCTGGTATCAACTCACTGTGGCTGCACTGTGTACCATCACCCACTCCCTCTGGTATCAACTCACTGTGGCTACACTGTGTACCATCACCCACTCCCTCTGGTATCAACTCACTGTGGCTACACTGTGTACCATTACCCACTCCCTCTGGTATCAACACACTGTGGCTACACTGTGTACCATCACCCACTCCCTCTGGTATCAACTCACTGTGGCTACACTGTGTACCATTACCCACTCCCTCTGGTATCAACACACTGTGGCTACACTGTGTACCATCACCCACTCCCTCTGGTATCAACACACTGTGGCTGCACTGTGTACCAGCACCCACTCTCTCTGGTATCAACACACTGTGGCTGCACTGTGTACCATCACCCACTCCTTCTGGTATCAACACACTGTGGCTACACTGTGTACCAGCACCCACTCCCTCTGGTATCAACACACTGTGGCTGCACTGTGTACCAGCACCCACTCCCTCTGGTATCAACACACTGTGGCTGCACTGTGTACCATCACCCACTCCCTCTAGTATCAACACACTGTGGCTGCACTGTGTACCAGTACCCACTCCCTCTGGTATCAACACACTGTGGCTGCACTGTGTACCATCACCCACTCCCTCTGGTATCAACACACTGTGGCTGCACTGTGTACCAGCACCCACTCCCTCTGGTATCAACACACTGTGGCTGCACTGTGTACCATTACCCACTCCCTCTGGTATCAACACACTGTGGCTGCACTGTGTACCATTACCCACTCCCTCTGGTATCAACACACTGTGGCTGCACTGTGTACCAGCACCCACTCCCTCTGGTATCAACTCACTGTGGCTGCACTGTGTACCATTACCCACTCCCTCTGGTATCAACACACTGTGGCTGCACTGTGTACCATTACCCACTCCCTCTGGTATCAACACACTGTGGCTACACTGTGTACCAGCACCCACTCCCTCTGGTATCAACTCACTGTGGCTGCACTGTGTACCATCACCCACTCCCTCTGGTATCAACACACTGTGGCTGCACTGTGTACCATCACCCACTCCCTCTGGTATCAACTCACTGTGGCTACACTGTGTACCAGCACCCACTCCCTCTGGTATCAACACACTGTGGCTACACTGTGTACCATTACCCACTCCCTCTGGTATCAACACACTGTGGCTGCACTGTGTACCAGCACCCACTCCCTCTGGTATCAACACACTGTGGCTGCACTGTGTACCATCACCCACTCCCTCTGGTATCAACACACTGTGGCTGCACTGTGTACCATCACCCACTCCCTCTGGTATCAACACACTGTGGCTGCACTGTGTACCATTACCCACTCCCTCTGGTATCAACACACTGTGGCTGCACTGTGTACCATTACCCACTCCCTCTGGTATCAACACACTGTGGCTGCACTGTGTACCATTACCCACTCCCTCTGGTATCAACACACTGTGGCTGCACTGTGTACCATTACCCACTCCCTCTGGTATCAACACACTGTGGCTGCACTGTGTACCATTACCCACTCCCTCTGGTATCAACACACTGTGGCTGCACTGTGTACCATTACCCACTCCCTCTGGTATCAACACACTGTGGCTGCACTGTGTACCATTACCCACTCCCTCTGGTATCAACACACTGTGGCTGCACTGTGTACCATTACCCACTCCCTCTGGTATCAACACACTGTGGCTGCACTGTGTACCAGCACCCACTCCCTCTGGTATCAACTCACTGTGGCTGCACTGTGTACCATTACCCACTCCCTCTGGTATCAACACACTGTGGCTGCACTGTGTACCATTACCCACTCCCTCTGGTATCAACACACTGTGGCTACACTGTGTACCAGCACCCACTCCCTCTGGTATCAACTCACTGTGGCTGCACTGTGTACCATCACCCACTCCCTCTGGTATCAACACACTGTGGCTGCACTGTGTACCATCACCCACTCCCTCTGGTATCAACTCACTGTGGCTACACTGTGTACCAGCACCCACTCCCTCTGGTATCAACACACTGTGGCTACACTGTGTACCATTACCCACTCCCTCTGGTATCAACACACTGTGGCTACACTGTGTACCATTACCCACTCCCTCTGGTATCAACACACTGTGGCTACACTGTGTACCATTACCCACTCCCTCTGGTATCAACACACTGCGGCTGCACTGTGTACCATTACCCACTCCCTCTGGTATCAACACACTGTGGCTGCACTGTGTACCATCACCCACTCCCTCTGGTATCAACACACTGTGGCTGCACTGTGTACCATCACCCACTCCCTCTGGTATCAACACACTGTGGCTGCACTGTGTACCATTACCCACTCCCTCTGGTATCAACACACTGTGGCTGCACTGTGTACCATTACCCACTCCCTCTGGTATCAACACACTGTGGCTGCACTGTGTACCATTACCCACTCCCTCTGGTATCAACACACTGTGGCTGCACTGTGTACCATCACCCACTCCCTCTGGTATCAACACACTGTGGCTGCACTGTGTACCATCACCCACTCCCTCTGGTATCAACACACTGTGGCTGCACTGTGTACCATCACCCACTCCCTCTGGTATCAACACACTGTGGCTGCACTGTGTACCATTACCCACTCCCTCTGGTATCAACACACTGTGGCTGCACTGTGTACCATTACCCACTCCCTCTGGTATCAACACACTGTGGCTGCACTGTGTACCATCACCCACTACCTCTGGTATCAACACACTGTGGCTGCACTGTGTACCATTACCCACTCCCTCTGGTATCAACACACTGTGGCTGCACTGTGTACCATCACCCACTCCCTCTGGTATCAACACACTGTGATTACACTGTGTACCATCACCCACTCCCTCTGGTATCAACACACCGTGGTTACACTGTGTACCAGCACCCACTCCCTCTGGTATCAACACACTGTGGTTACACTGTGTACCATCACCCACTCCCTCTGGTATCAACACACCGTGGTTACACTGTGTACCATCACCCACTCCCTCTGGTATCAACACACTGTGGTTACACTGTGTACCATCACCCACTCCCTCTGGTATCAACACACCGTGGTTACACTGTGTACCATCACCCACTCCCTCTGGTATCAACACACTGTGGTTACACTGTGTACCATCACCCACTCCCTCTGGTATCAACACACCGTGGTTACACTGTGTACCAGCACCCACTCCCTCTGGTATCAACACACTGTGACTGCACTGTATACCATCACCCACTCCCTCTGGTATCAACACACTGTGGCTGCACTGTGGACCAGCACCCACTCCCTCTGGTATCAACACACTGTGGCTGCACTGTGTACCAGCACCCACTCCCTCTGGTATCAACACACTGTGGCTGCACTGTGCACCATCACCCACTCCCTCTAGTATCAACACATCCTGGCTGCACTGTGTACCATCACCCACTCCCTCTGGTATCAACACACTGTGGCTGCACTGTGTACCAGCACCTACTCCCTCTGGTATCAACACACTGTGGCTGCACTGTGTACCATCACCCACTCCCTCTGGTATGAACACACCGTGGTTACACTGTGTACCATTACCCACTCCCTCTGGTATCAACACACTGTGGCTGCACTGTGTACCATCACCCACTCCCTCTGGTATCAACACACTGTGGCTGCACTGTGTACCAGCACCCACTCCCTCTGGTATCAACACACTGTGGCTGCACTGTGTACCATCACCCACTCCCTCTGGTATCAACACACTGTGGCTGCACTGTGTACCATCACCCACTCCCTCTAGTATCAACACACTGTGGCTGCACTGTGTACCAGCACCCACTCCCTCTGGTATCAACACACTGTGGCTGCACTGTGTACCAGCACCTACTCCCTCTGGTATCAACACACTGTGGCTGCACTGTGTACCAGCACCCACTCCCTCTGGTATCAACACACTGTGGCTACACTGTGTACCATCACCCACTCCCTCTGGTATCAACACACTGTGGCTGCACTGTGTACCATCACCCACTCCCTCTGGTATCAACTCACTGTGGCTACACTGTGTACCATTACCCACTCCCTCTGGTATCAACACACTGTGGCTGCACTGTGTACCAGCACCCACTCCCTCTGGTATCAACACACTGTGGCTGCACTGTGTACCAGCACCCACTCCCTCTGGTATCAACACACTGTGGCTGCACTGTGTACCATCACCCACTCCCTCTAGTATCAACACACTGTGGCTGCACTGTGTACCAGCACCCACTCCCTCTGGTATCAACACACTGTGGCTGCACTGTGTACCATCACCCACTCCCTCTGGTATCAACACACTGTGGCTGCACTGTGTACCAGCACCCACTCCCTCTGGTATCAACACACCGTGGTTACACTGTGTACCAGCACCCACTCCCTCTGGTATCAACACACCGTGGTTACACTGTGTACCAGCACCCACTCCCTCTGGTATCAACTCACTGTGGCTGCACTGTGTACCAGCACCCACTCCCTCTGGTATCAACTCACTGTGGCTGCACTGTGTACCAGCACCCACTCCCTCTGGTATCAACACACTGTGGCTGCACTGTGTACCAGCACCCACTCCCTCTGGTATCAACACACTGTGGCTGCACTGTGTACCAGCACCCACTCCCTCTGGTATCAACACATCCTGGCTGCACTGTGTACCATCACCTACTCCCTCTGGTATCAACACACTGTGGCTGCACTGTGTACCATCACCCACTCCCTCTGGTATGAACACACCGTGGTTACACTGTGCACCAGCACCTACTCCCTCTGGTATCAACACACTGTGGCTGCACTGTGTACCATCACCCACTCCCTCTGGTATCAACACACTGTGGTTACACTGTGCACCAGCACCTACTCCCTCTGGTATCAACACACTGTGGCTGCACTGTGTACCAGCACCCACTCCCTCTGGTATCAACACATCCTGGCTGCACTTGTACCAGCACCCACTCCCTCTGGTATCAACACACTGTGGCTGCACTGTGTACCAGCACCCACTCCCTCTGGTATCAACACACTGTGGCTGCACTGTGTACCATCACCCACTCCCTCTGGTATCAACACACTGTGGCTGCACTGTGTACCATTACCCACTCCCTCTGGTATCAACACACTGTGGCTGCACTGTGTACCATTACCCACTCCCTCTGGTATCAACACACTGTGGCTGCACTGTGCACCATCACCCACTCCCTCTGGTATCAACACACTGTGGCTGCACTGTGCACCATCACCCACTCCCTCTGGTATCAACACACTGTGGCTGCACTGTGTACCAGCACCCACTCCCTCTGGTATCAACACACTGTGGCTGCACTGTGTACCATCACCCACTCCCTCTGGTATCAACACACTGTGGCTGCACTGTGTACCATCACCCACTCCCTCTGGTATGAACACACTGTGGCTGCACTGTGCACCATTACCCACTCCCTCTGGTATGAACACACTGTGGCTGCACTGTGCACCATTACCCACTCCCTCTGGTATGAACACACTGTGGCTGCACTGTGCACCATTACCCACTCCCTCTGGTATGAACACACTGTGGCTGCACTGTGCACCATCACCCACTCCCTCTGGTATGAACACACTGTGGCTGCACTGTGTACCATCACCCACTCCCTCTGGTATGAACACACTGTGGCTGCACTGTGCACCATCACCCACTCCCTCTGGTATGAACACACTGTGGCTGCACTGTGCACCATCACCCACTCCCTCTGGTATCAACACACTGTGGCTGCACTGTGCACCATCACCCACTCCCTCTGGTATGAACACACTGTGGCTGCACTGTGCACCATCACCCATTCCCTCTGGTATGAACACACTGTGGCTGCACTGTGTACCATTACCCACTCCCTCTGGTATGAACACACTGTGGCTGCACTGTGTACCATTACCCACTCCCTCTGGTATGAACACACTGTGGCTGCACTGTGCACCATCACCCACTCCCTCTGGTATGAACACACTGTGGCTGCACTGTGCACCATCACCCACTCCCTCTGGTATGAACACACTGTGGCTGCACTGTGCACCATCACCCACTCCCTCTGGTATCAACACACTGTGGCTGCACTGTGTACCATCTACAGGATGTGCTGCAGCAAACATTACCAAGTCTGACACCAACAACATCCTGAGGGATCACCATTAACCAGGAACTCACTGGACCAGCTACCGAAATACCATAGCCACTCCAAATTCAAGTTATCAACAACAACTGATAGGGCAGATAGAGAGAAACTATTGCCTCTGATGTGAGTAGCCTAGGTCTAGGGAAAATAGTCGAAATATTAGAGCCAGGCCTTTCAGGAGTTAAATTAGGAAATAAAAGCAAAATACTATGGATGTTGGAAATCTGAAATAAAAACAGAAAGTGCTGGAAATACTCAGCAGGTCTGGCAGCATCGGTGGAGAGAAAAACAGAGTTCATGTTTCACGTCAGTGACCCTTCATCACAACTGGCAAAGGTTAGAAATGTAATAGATTTTAAGCAAATAGAATGGGACCGGGGGAAAAGAGAAAAGGGAAGGTGTTGATAGGACAGAGGGTCAGAGAGAATAACTGACAAGGAGGTCGTGGGGCAAAAGCAAAGAGAGTGTGTTAATGATGTGGTGAAAGAACACTCTTATTAGCACACGGGGCAAAGGCAGGTATCTGGAGTTAGGTCACAGATCAGATAATGTAACAGGTACAAGAGGCTAAAAGGCCTCGTCCTGTTCCTTGGTTCCTACAAGAGCAGGTCAGGAGCTGGGCCACGATGACCAAAGGCACCAGCTTGAATTGTGCTCAACGGCAAAGGTAGCAGCCATTTTGCACACAGCAAGATCCCACCAGTAGCAATGAGACAAATCACCAGTAAACGTTTTTCTTTATTGTTTCATGGGATGTGGGCGTCACTGGCAAGGCCAGCACTTATTGCCCATCCCTAACTGCCCTTGAACTGAGTGGCTTACTGGGCCATTTCAGGGGACAGTTAAGAGTCAACCACACTGCTGTGCGTCTGGAGTCACATGTAGGCCAGACCAGGTAAGGACAGCAGATTTCCTTCCCTAAAGGACATTAATGAACCAGATGGGTTTTCTTATTTTAATTCCAGATTTTCATTCATTAACTGAATTTAAATTCCACCTGCTGCCGTGGTGGGATTTGAACCCGTGGCATTAGCCTGGGTCACTGGATGACTAATCTCGTGGCATCACCACCAGACCACAACTCCCCCAGTAATTTTGGTTGTGTTGTTTGAGGGATACATCTGGTCAAAGGCAGAAGAACCCCTGAGTCCTCTTGGAATAGTACCATGGGATCTTCATCACTACAGCAAACATCTCACCTGAAAGACAGCACCTCTGACAGTAGTGAGGGAGTGCTGCACTGTGCAGATCTTTCTGTTAGCACTCCCTCAGAACATCACACCTGAAGGGGTGAATGCAGATCCCACTGCACCTTTCAGAAACAAACTGGATAAATACCTGGAAAGGAGAAATTTGTCAACATTTGGGAAAGTGAAGGGGAGTGGGATTAATTGGACAGCTCTTTCAAAGAGGCAGCACAGACATGATGGGCCGAATGGCTAAGATTTGTTGAAGTTTTCAAGTCCTCGAGAGGGGTTTGAGTCCTTGGGACTTAGTTGGGGACACGGCTACCGACTGAGCCAAGGGTGAGGTGTTTGACCGGGCACGGTGCAGATGGCCTATAGTTCAGAGAGGAAACTGGACTAACGGCTGAGCCTCTCCACTCTTCCGTATAGAAGTAGAGAGGAGAATGATGCAGGAAAGACTCAAACCTGTGTCCTCGATATTGTTGAACACCTGAGGGGGTCCATCACGTAACAGCTTGCCCCGCAGTTTCAGGTACTCAGTAGAACTGACAGTGAAGACATGAAGGTTCCCGTCTCTGCTCGAGTCACGATCGGCCCCCACTGTTGACAGATGGCAAACCTCATCAGCATCATCATCATCATCTTCATCACCGCTCTCCTCCCCTTCCTCCTCAGAATCCAGCTCTTCAGTCTTGGCTTGACGTTTCAGCTCCTAAACACAATTCAGAAAAAAACAATGATTAGATCACAGTGCACAGTGAGATTAAACACTGGGCTGGACCGGGTTCGATGACAGTGCACCCAGAGAGTTAACACTGGGCTGGACCGGGTTAGATCACAGTGCACCCAGAGAGTAAACACTGGGCTGGACTGGGTTAGATCACAGTGCACCCAGAGAGTAAACACTGGGCTGGACTGGGTTAGATCACAGTGCACCCAGAGAGTAAACACTGGGCTGGACCGGGTTAGATCACAGTGCACCCAGAGAGTAAACACTGGGCTGGACCGGGTTAGATCACAGTGCACCCAGAGAGTAAACACTGGGCTGGACTGGGTTAGATCACAGTGCACCCAGAGAGTAAACACTGGTCTGGACCGGGTTAGATCACAGCGCACCCAGAGAGTAAACACTGGGCTGAACCGGGTTAGATCACAGTGCACCCAGAGAGTAAACACTGGGCTGGACCGGGTTAGATCACAGTGCACCCAGAGAGTAAACACTGGGCTGGACTGGGTTAGATCACAGTGCACCCAGAGAGTAAACACTGGGCTGGACCGGGTTAGATCACAGTGCAACCAGAGAGTAAACACTGGGCTGGACCGGGTTAGATCACAGTGCATCCAGAGAGTAAACACTGGGCTGGACCGGGTTCGAGCTCAGCAAACCGAGAGAGATTAAACACTGGGCTGGACCGGGTTAGATCACAGTGCACCCAGAGAGTAAACACTGGGCTGGACCGGGTTAGATCACAGTGCACCCAGAGAGTAAACACTGGGCTGGACCGGGTTAGATCACAGTGCACAGAGAGTAAACACTGGGCTGGACCGGGTTAGATCACAGCGCACCCAGAGAGTAAACACTGGGCTGGACCGGGTTAGATCACAGCAAACCGAGAGAGAGTAAACACTGGGCTGGACCGGGTTAGATCACAGCAAACCGAGAGAGAGTAAACACTGGGCTGGACCGGGTTAGATCACAGCAAACCGAGAGAGAGTAAACACTGGGCTGGACCGGGTTAGATCAGTGCACCCAGAGAGTAAACACTGGGCTGGACCGGGTCAGATCACAGCGCACCCAGAGAGTAAACACTGGGCTGAACCGGGTTAGATCACAGCGCACCCAGAAAGTAAACACTGGGCTGGACCGGGTTAGATCACAGTGCACCCAGAGAGTAAACACTGGGCTGGACCGGGTTAGATCACAGCAAACCGAGAGAGAGTAAACACTGGGCTGGACCGGGTTAGATCACAGCGCACCCAGAGAGTAAACACTGGGCTGGACCGGGTTAGATCACAGCGCACCCAGAGAGTAAACACTGGGCTGGACCAGGTTAGATCACAGCGCACCCAGAGAGTAAACACTGGGCTGGACCGGGTTAGATCACAGCAAACCGAGAGAGAGTAAACACTGGGCTGGACCGGGTTAGATCACAGCAAACCGAGAGAGAGTAAACACTGGGCTGGACCGGGTTAGATCACAGTGCACCCAGAGAGTAAACACTGGGCTGGACCGGGTTAGATCACAGCAAACCGAGAGAGAGTAAACACTGGGCTGGACCGGGTTAGATCACAGCAAACCGAGAGAGAGTAAACACTGGGCTGGACCGGGTGAGATCACAGTGCACCCAGAGAGTAAACACTGGGCTGGACCGGGTTAGATCACAGCAAACCGAGAGAGAGTAAACACTGGGCTGGACCGGGTTAGATCACAGCAAACCGAGAGAGAGAAAACACTGGGCTGGACCGGGTTAGATCACAGTGCACCCAGAGAGTAAACACTGGGCTGGACTGGGTTAGATCACAGCAAACCGAGAGAGAGTAAACACTGGGCTGGACCGGGTTAGATCACAGCAAACCGAGAGAGAGTAAACACTGGGCTGGACCGGGTTAGATCACAGCAAACCGAGAGAGAGTAAACACTGGGCTGGACCGGGTTAGATCACAGCAAACCGAGAGAGAGTAAATACTGGGCTGGACCGGGTTAGATCACAGTGCACCCAGAGAGTAAACACTGGGCTGGACCGGGTTAGATCACAGCAAACCGAGAGAGAGTAAACACTGGGCTGTACCGGGTTAGATCACAGTGCACCCAGAGAGTAAACACTGGGCTGGACCAGGTTAGATCACAGTGCACCCAGAGAGTAAACAGTGGGCTGGACCGGGTTAGATCACAGTGCACCCAGAGAGTAAACACTGGGCTGGACCAGGTTAGATCACAGCAAACCGAGAGAGAGTAAACACTGGGCTGGACCGGGTTAGATCACAGCGCACCCAGAGAGTAAACACTGGGCTGGACCGGGTTAGATCACAGCGCACCCAGAGAGTAAACACTGGGCTGGACCGGGTTAGATCACAGCAAACCGAGAGAGATTAAACACTGGGCTGGACCGGGTTAGATCACAGTGCACCCAGAGAGTAAACACTGGGCTGGACCGGGTTAGATCACAGTGCACCCAGAGAGTAAACACTGGGCTGGACCGGGTTAGATCACAGTGCACCCAGAGAGTAAACACTGGGCTGGACCGGGTTAGATCACAGCAAACCGAGAGAGATTAAACACTGGGCTGGACCGGGTTAGATCACAGTGCACCCAGAGAGTAAACACTGGGCTGGACCGGGTTAGATCACAGTGCACCCAGAGAGTAAACACTGGGCTGGACCGGGTTAGATCACAGTGCACAGAGAGTAAACACTGGGCTGGACCGGGTTAGATCACAGCGCACCCAGAGAGTAAACACTGGGCTGGACCGGGTTAGAACACAGCAAACCGAGAGAGAGTAAACACTGGGCTGGACCGGGTTAGATCACAGCAAACCGAGAGAGAGTAAACACTGGGCTGGACCGGGTTAGATCACAGTGCACCCAGAGAGTAAACACTGGGCTGGACCGGGTTAGATCACAGCGCACCCAGAGAGTAAACACTGGGCTGGACCGGGTTAGATCACAGCAAACCGAGAGAGAGTAAACACTGGGCTGGACCGGGTTAGATCACAGCAAACCGAGAGAGAGTAAACACTGGGCTGGACCGGGTTAGATCACAGTGCACCCAGAGAGTAAACACTGGGCTGGACCGGGTTAGATCACGGCAAACCGAGAGAGAGTAAACACTGGGCTGGACCGGGTTAGATCACAGCAAACCGAGAGAGAGTAAACACTGGGCTGGACCGGGTTAGATCACAGCAAACCGAGAGAGAGTAAACACTGGGCTGGACCGGGTTAGATCACAGCGCACCCAGAAAGTAAACACTGGGCTGGACCAGGTTAGATCACAGCGCACCCAGAGAGTAAACACTGGGCTGAACCGGGTTAGATCACAGCGCACAGAGAGAGTAAACACTGGGCTGGACCGGGTTAGATCACAGTGCACCCAGAGAGTAAACACTGGGCTGGACCGGGTTAGATCACAGTGCACCCAGAGAGTAAACACTGGGCTGGACCGGGTTAGATCACAGCAAACCGAGAGAGAGTAAACACTGGGCTGGACCGGGTTAGATCACAGCAAACCGAGAGAGAGTAAACACTGGGCTGGACCGGGTTAGATCACAGCAAACCGAGAGAGAGTAAACACTGGGCTGGACCGGGTTAGATCACAGCGCACCCAGAGAGTAAACACTGGGCTGGACCAGGTTAGATCACAGTGCACCCAGAGAGTAAACACTGGGTTGGACCGGGTTAGATCACAGCGCACCCAGAGAGTAAACACTGGGCTGAACCGGGTTAGATCACAGTGCACCCAGAGAGTAAACACTGGGCTGGACCGGGTTAGATCACAGCAAACCGAGAGAGAGTAAACACTGGGCTGGACCGGGTTAGATCACAGCAAACCGAGAGAGAGTAAACACTGGGCTGGACCGGGTTAGATCACAGCAAACCGAGAGAGAGTAAACACTGGGCTGGACCGGGTTAGATCACAGCGCACCCAGAAAGTAAACACTGGGCTGGACCAGGTTAGATCACAGCGCACCCAGAGAGTAAACACTGGGCTGAACCGGGTTAGATCACAGTGCACCCAGAGAGTAAACACTGGGCTGGACCAGGTTAGATCACAGCGCACCCAGAGAGTAAACACTGGGCTGAACCGGGTTAGATCACAGTGCACCCAGAGAGTAAACACTGGGCTGGACCAGGTTAGATCACAGTGCACCCAGAGAGTAAACACTGGGCTGGACCAGGTTAGATCACAGCGCACCCAGAGAGTAAACACTGGGCTGACCCGGGTTAGATCACAGTGCACCCAGAGAGTAAACACTGGGCTGACCCGGGTTAGATCACAGTGCACCCAGAGAGTAAACACTGGGCTGACCCGGGTTAGATCACAGTGCACCCAGAGAGTAAACACTGGGCTGGACCAGGTTAGATCACAGCGCACCCAGAGAGTAAACACTGGGCTGGACCGGGTTAGATCACAGCAAACCGAGAGAGAGTAAACACTGGGCTGGACCGGGTTAGATCACAGCGCACCCAGAGAGTAAACACTGGGCTGGACCAGGTTAGATCACAGCGCACCCAGAGAGTAAACACTGGGCTGACCCGGGTTAGATCACAGTGCACCCAGAGAGTAAACACTGGGCTGAACCGGGTTAGATCACAGTGCACCCAGAGAGTAAACACTGGGCTGGACCGGGTTAGATCACAGCACACCCAGAGAGTAAACACTGGGCCGGACCGGGTTAGATCACAGCGCACCCAGAGAGTAAACACTGGGCTGGACCAGGTTAGATCACAGCGCACCCAGAGAGTAAACACTGGGCTGGACCGGGTTAGATCACAGCGCACCCAGAGAGTAAACACTGGGCTGGACCGGGTTAGATCACAGTGCACCCAGAGAGTAAACACTGGGCTGGACCGGGTTAGATCACAGCGCACCCAGAGAGTAAACACTGGGCTGGACCAGGTTAGATCACAGCGCACCCAGAGAGTAAACACTGGGCTGAACCGGGTTAGATCACAGTGCACCCAGAGAGTAAACACTGGGCTGGACCGGGTTAGATCACATTGCACCCAGAGAGTAAACACTGGGCTGGACCGGGTTAGATCACAGTGCACCCAGAGCGTAAACACTGGGCCGGACCGGGTTAGATCACAGCGCACCCAGAGAGTAAACACTGGGCTGGACCGGGTTAGATCACAGCACACAGAGAGAGTAAACACTGGGCTGGACCGGGCTAGATCACAGCACACCTGGCGAGTAAACACTGGGCTGAACCGGGTTAGATCACAGCGCACAGAGAGAGTTAACACTGGGCTGGACCGGGTTAGATCACAGCACACCTGGAGAGTAAACACTGGGCTGAACCGGGTTAGATCACAGCGCACCCAGAAAGTAAACACTGGGCTGGACCGGGTTAGATCACAGCGCACCCAGAGAGTAAACACTGGGCTGGACCGGGTTAGATCACAGTGCACCCAGAGAGTAAACACTGGGCTGGACCGGGTTAGATCACAGCGCACCCAGAGAGTAAACACTGGGCTGGACCAGGTTAGATCACAGCGCACCCAGAGAGTAAACACTGGGCTGAACCGGGTTAGATCACAGTGCACCCAGAGAGTAAACACTGGGCTGGACCGGGTTAGATCACATTGCACCCAGAGAGTAAACACTGGGCTGGACCGGGTTAGATCACAGTGCACCCAGAGCGTAAACACTGGGCCGGACCGGGTTAGATCACAGCGCACCCAGAGAGTAAACACTGGGCTGGACCGGGTTAGATCACAGCACACAGAGAGAGTAAACACTGGGCTGGACCGGGCTAGATCACAGCACACCTGGAGAGTAAACACTGGGCTGAACCGGGTTAGATCACAGCGCACAGAGAGAGTTAACACTGGGCTGGACCGGGTTAGATCACAGCACACCTGGAGAGTAAACACTGGGCTGAACCGGGTTAGATCACAGCGCACCCAGAAAGTAAACACTGGGCTGGACCGGGTTAGATCACAGCGCACCCAGAGAGTAAACACTGGGCTGAACCGGGTTAGATCACAGTGCACCCAGAGAGTAAACACTGGGCTGGACCAGGTTAGATCACAGCGCACCCAGAGAGTAAACACTGGGCTGAACCGGGTTAGATCACAGTGCACCCAGAGAGTAAACACTGGGCTGGACCAGGTTAGATCACAGTGCACCCAGAGAGTAAACACTGGGCTGGACCAGGTTAGATCACAGCGCACCCAGAGAGTAAACACTGGGCTGACCCGGGTTAGATCACAGTGCACCCAGAGAGTAAACACTGGGCTGACCCGGGTTAGATCACAGTGCACCCAGAGAGTAAACACTGGGCTGGACCAGGTTAGATCACAGCACACCCAGAGAGTAAACACTGGGCTGGACCGGGTTAGATCACAGCAAACCGAGAGAGAGTAAACACTGGGCTGGACCGGGTTAGATCACAGCGCACCCAGAGAGTAAACACTGGGCTGGACCAGGTTAGATCACAGCGCACCCAGAGAGTAAACACTGGGCTGACCCGGGTTAGATCACAGTGCACCCAGAGAGTAAACACTGGGCTGAACCGGGTTAGATCACAGTGCACCCAGAGAGTAAACACTGGGCTGGACCGGGTTAGATCACATTGCACCCAGAGAGTAAACACTGGGCTGGACCGGGTTAGATCACAGCACACCCAGAGAGTAAACACTGGGCCGGACCGGGTTAGATCACAGCGCACCCAGAGAGTAAACACTGGGCTGGACCAGGTTAGATCACAGCGCACCCAGAGAGTAAACAGTGGGCTGGACCGGGTTAGATCACAGCGCACCCAGAGAGTAAACACTGGGCTGGACCGGGTTAGATCACAGTGCACCCAGAGAGTAAACACTGGGCTGGACCGGGTTAGATCACAGCACACCCAGAGCGTAAACACTGGGCCGGACCGGGTTAGATCACAGCGCACCCAGAGAGTAAACACTGGGCTGGACCGGGTGAGATCACAGTGCACCCATAGAGTAAACACTGGGCTGGACCGGGTTAGATCACAGCAAACCGAGAGAGAGTAAACACTGGGCTGGACCGGGTTAGATCACAGCAAACCGAGAGAGAGAAAACACTGGGCTGGACCGGGTTAGATCACAGTGCACCCAGAGAGTAAACACTGGGCTGGACTGGGTTAGATCACAGCAAACCGAGAGAGAGTAAACACTGGGCTGGACCGGGTTAGATCACAGCAAACCGAGAGAGAGTAAACACTGGGCTGGACCGGGTTAGATCACAGCAAACCGAGAGAGAGTAAACACTGGGCTGGACCGGGTTAGATCACAGCAAACCGAGAGAGAGTAAATACTGGGCTGGACCGGGTTAGATCACAGTGCACCCAGAGAGTAAACACTGGGCTGGACCGGGTTAGATCACAGCAAACCGAGAGAGAGTAAACACTGGGCTGTACCGGGTTAGATCACAGTGCACCCAGAGAGTAAACACTGGGCTGGACCAGGTTAGATCACAGTGCACCCAGAGAGTAAACAGTGGGCTGGACCGGGTTAGATCACAGTGCACCCAGAGAGTAAACACTGGGCTGGACCAGGTTAGATCACAGCAAACCGAGAGAGAGTAAACACTGGGCTGGACCGGGTTAGATCACAGCGCACCCAGAGAGTAAACACTGGGCTGGACCGGGTTAGATCACAGCGCACCCAGAGAGTAAACACTGGGCTGGACCGGGTTAGATCACAGCAAACCGAGAGAGATTAAACACTGGGCTGGACCGGGTTAGATCACAGTGCACCCAGAGAGTAAACACTGGGCTGGACCGGGTTAGATCACAGTGCACCCAGAGAGTAAACACTGGGCTGGACCGGGTTAGATCACAGTGCACCCAGAGAGTAAACACTGGGCTGGACCGGGTTAGATCACAGCAAACCGAGAGAGATTAAACACTGGGCTGGACCGGGTTAGATCACAGTGCACCCAGAGAGTAAACACTGGGCTGGACCGGGTTAGATCACAGTGCACCCAGAGAGTAAACACTGGGCTGGACCGGGTTAGATCACAGTGCACAGAGAGTAAACACTGGGCTGGACCGGGTTAGATCACAGCGCACCCAGAGAGTAAACACTGGGCTGGACCGGGTTAGAACACAGCAAACCGAGAGAGAGTAAACACTGGGCTGGACCGGGTTAGATCACAGCAAACCGAGAGAGAGTAAACACTGGGCTGGACCGGGTTAGATCACAGTGCACCCAGAGAGTAAACACTGGGCTGGACCGGGTTAGATCACAGCGCACCCAGAGAGTAAACACTGGGCTGGACCGGGTTAGATCACAGCAAACCGAGAGAGAGTAAACACTGGGCTGGACCGGGTTAGATCACAGCAAACCGAGAGAGAGTAAACACTGGGCTGGACCGGGTTAGATCACAGTGCACCCAGAGAGTAAACACTGGGCTGGACCGGGTTAGATCACGGCAAACCGAGAGAGAGTAAACACTGGGCTGGACCGGGTTAGATCACAGCAAACCGAGAGAGAGTAAACACTGGGCTGGACCGGGTTAGATCACAGCAAACCGAGAGAGAGTAAACACTGGGCTGGACCGGGTTAGATCACAGCGCACCCAGAAAGTAAACACTGGGCTGGACCAGGTTAGATCACAGCGCACCCAGAGAGTAAACACTGGGCTGAACCGGGTTAGATCACAGCGCACAGAGAGAGTAAACACTGGGCTGGACCGGGTTAGATCACAGTGCACCCAGAGAGTAAACACTGGGCTGGACCGGGTTAGATCACAGTGCACCCAGAGAGTAAACACTGGGCTGGACCGGGTTAGATCACAGCAAACCGAGAGAGAGTAAACACTGGGCTGGACCGGGTTAGATCACAGCAAACCGAGAGAGAGTAAACACTGGGCTGGACCGGGTTAGATCACAGCAAACCGAGAGAGAGTAAACACTGGGCTGGACCGGGTTAGATCACAGCGCACCCAGAGAGTAAACACTGGGCTGGACCAGGTTAGATCACAGTGCACCCAGAGAGTAAACACTGGGTTGGACCGGGTTAGATCACAGCGCACCCAGAGAGTAAACACTGGGCTGAACCGGGTTAGATCACAGTGCACCCAGAGAGTAAACACTGGGCTGGACCGGGTTAGATCACAGCAAACCGAGAGAGAGTAAACACTGGGCTGGACCGGGTTAGATCACAGCAAACCGAGAGAGAGTAAACACTGGGCTGGACCGGGTTAGATCACAGCAAACCGAGAGAGAGTAAACACTGGGCTGGACCGGGTTAGATCACAGCGCACCCAGAAAGTAAACACTGGGCTGGACCAGGTTAGATCACAGCGCACCCAGAGAGTAAACACTGGGCTGAACCGGGTTAGATCACAGTGCACCCAGAGAGTAAACACTGGGCTGGACCAGGTTAGATCACAGCGCACCCAGAGAGTAAACACTGGGCTGAACCGGGTTAGATCACAGTGCACCCAGAGAGTAAACACTGGGCTGGACCAGGTTAGATCACAGTGCACCCAGAGAGTAAACACTGGGCTGGACCAGGTTAGATCACAGCGCACCCAGAGAGTAAACACTGGGCTGACCCGGGTTAGATCACAGTGCACCCAGAGAGTAAACACTGGGCTGACCCGGGTTAGATCACAGTGCACCCAGAGAGTAAACACTGGGCTGACCCGGGTTAGATCACAGTGCACCCAGAGAGTAAACACTGGGCTGGACCAGGTTAGATCACAGCGCACCCAGAGAGTAAACACTGGGCTGGACCGGGTTAGATCACAGCAAACCGAGAGAGAGTAAACACTGGGCTGGACCGGGTTAGATCACAGCGCACCCAGAGAGTAAACACTGGGCTGGACCAGGTTAGATCACAGCGCACCCAGAGAGTAAACACTGGGCTGACCCGGGTTAGATCACAGTGCACCCAGAGAGTAAACACTGGGCTGAACCGGGTTAGATCACAGTGCACCCAGAGAGTAAACACTGGGCTGGACCGGGTTAGATCACAGCACACCCAGAGAGTAAACAATGGGCCGGACCGGGTTAGATCACAGCGCACCCAGAGAGTAAACACTGGGCTGGACCAGGTTAGATCACAGCGCACCCAGAGAGTAAACACTGGGCTGGACCGGGTTAGATCACAGCGCACCCAGAGAGTAAACACTGGGCTGGACCGGGTTAGATCACAGTGCACCCAGAGAGTAAACACTGGGCTGGACCGGGTTAGATCACAGCGCACCCAGAGAGTAAACACTGGGCTGGACCAGGTTAGATCACAGCGCACCCAGAGAGTAAACACTGGGCTGAACCGGGTTAGATCACAGTGCACCCAGAGAGTAAACACTGGGCTGGACCGGGTTAGATCACATTGCACCCAGAGAGTAAACACTGGGCTGGACCGGGTTAGATCACAGTGCACCCAGAGCGTAAACACTGGGCCGGACCGGGTTAGATCACAGCGCACCCAGAGAGTAAACACTGGGCTGGACCGGGTTAGATCACAGCACACAGAGAGAGTAAACACTGGGCTGGACCGGGCTAGATCACAGCACACCTGGAGAGTAAACACTGGGCTGAACCGGGTTAGATCACAGCGCACAGAGAGAGTTAACACTGGGCTGGACCGGGTTAGATCACAGCACACCTGGAGAGTAAACACTGGGCTGAACCGGGTTAGATCACAGCGCACAGAGAGAGTTAACACTGGGCTGGACCGGGTTAGATCACAGCACACCTGGAGAGTAAACACTGGGCTGAACCGGGTTAGATCACAGCGCACCCAGAAAGTAAACACTGGGCTGGACCAGGTTAGATCACAGCGCACCCAGAGAGTAAACACTGGGCTGAACCGGGTTAGATCACAGTGCACCCAGAGAGTAAACACTGGGCTGGACCAGGTTAGATCACAGCGCACCCAGAGAGTAAACACTGGGCTGACCCGGGTTAGATCACAGTGCACCCAGAGAGTAAACACTGGGCAGACCCGGGTTAGATCACAGTGCACTCAGAGAGTAAACACTGGGCTGGACCAGGTTAGATCACAGCGCACCCAGAGAGTAAACACTGGGCTGGACCGGGTTAGATCACAGCAAACCGAGAGAGAGTAAACACTGGGCTGGACCGGGTTAGATCACAGCGCACCCAGAGAGTAAACACTGGGCTGGACCAGGTTAGATCACAGCGCACCCAGAGAGTAAACACTGGGCTGACCCGGGTTAGATCACAGTGCACCCAGAGAGTAAACACTGGGCTGAACCGGGTTAGATCACAGTGCACCCAGAGAGTAAACACTGGGCTGGACCGGGTTAGATCACATTGCACCCAGAGAGTAAACACTGGGCTGGACCGGGTTAGATCACAGCACACCCAGAGAGTAAACACTGGGCCGGACCGGGTTAGATCACAGCGCACCCAGAGAGTAAACACTGGGCTGGACCAGGTTAGATCACAGCGCACCCAGAGAGTAAACACTGGGCTGGACCGGGTTAGATCACAGCGCACCCAGAGAGTAAACACTGGGCTGGACCGGGTTAGATCACAGTGCACCCAGAGAGTAAACACTGGGCTGGACCGGGTTAGATCACAGCACACCCAGAGCGTAAACACTGGGCCGGACCGGGTTAGATCACAGCGCACCCAGAGAGTAAACACTGGGCTGGACCGGGTTAGATCACAGCACACAGAGAGAGTAAACACTGGGCTGGACCGGGCTAGAACACAGCACACCTGGAGAGTAAACACTGGGCTGAACCGGGTTAGATCACAGCGTACAGAGAGAGTTAACACTGGGCTGGACCGGGTTAGATCACAGCACACCTGGAGAGTAAACACTGGGCTGAACCGGGTTAGATCACAGTGCACCCAGAGAGTAAACACTGGGCTGGACCGGGTTAGATCACAGCGCATCCACAGAGTAAACACTGGCTGGACCGGGTTAGAGCTCAGCAAACCGAGAGAGAGTAAACACTGGGCTGGACCGGCTTAGATCACAGCAAACCGAGAGAGAGTAAACACTGGGCTGGACCGGGTTAGATCACAGCGCACCCAGAGAGTAAACACTGGGCTGGACCGGGTTAGATCACAGTGCACCCAGAGAGTAAACACTGGGCTGAACCGGGTTAGATCACAGCGCACCCAGAGAGTAAACACTGGGCTGGACCGGGTTAGATCACAGTGCACCCAGAGAGTAAACACTGGGCTGGACCAGGTTAGATCACAGCAAACCGAGAGAGAGTAAACACTGGGCTGGACCGGGTTAGATCACAGCGCACCCAGAGAGTAAACACTGGGCTGGACCGGGTTAGATCACAGCGCACCCAGAGAGTAAACACTGGGCTGGACCGGGTTAGATGACAGCGCACCCAGAGAGTAAACACTGGGCTGGACCGGGTTAGATCACAGTGCACCCAGAGAGTAAACACTGGGCTGGACCAGGTTAGATCACAGCAAACCGAGAGAGAGTAAACACTGGGCTGGACCGGGTTAGATCACAGCGCACCCAGAGAGTAAACACTGGGCTGGACCGGGTTAGATCACAGCGCACCCAGAGAGTAAACACTGGGCTGGACCGGGTTAGATCACAGCGCACCCAGAGAGTAAACACTGGGCTGGACCGGGTTAGATCACAGCAAACCGAGAGAGATTAAACACTGGGCTGGACCGGGTTAGATCACAGTGCACCCAGAGAGTAAACACTGGGCTGGACCGGGTTAGATCACAGTGCACCCAGAGAGTAAACACTGGGCTGGACCAGGTAAGATCACAGCAAACCGAGAGAGAGTAAACACTGGGCTGGACCGGGTTAGATCACAGCGCACCCAGAGAGTAAACACTGGGCTGGACCGGGTTAGATCACAGTGCACCCAGAGAGTAAACACTGGGCTGGACCGGGTTAGATCACAGTGCACCCAGAGAGTAAACACTGGGCTGGACCAGGTTAGATCACAGCGCACCCAGAGAGTAAACACTGGGCTGAACCGGGTTAGATCACAGTGCACCCAGAGAGTAAACACTGGGCTGGACCGGGTTAGATCACATTGCACCCAGAGAGTAAACACTGGGCTGGACCGGGTTAGATCACAGCACACCCAGAGCGTAAACACTGGGCCGGACCGGGTTAGATCACAGCGCACCCAGAGAGTAAACACTGGGCTGGACCGGGTTAGATCACAGCACACAGAGAGAGTAAACACTGGGCTGGACCGGGCTAGATCACAGCACACCTGGAGAGTAAACACTGGGCTGAACCGGGTTAGATCACAGCGTACAGAGAGAGTTAACACTGGGCTGGACCGGGTTAGATCACAGCACACCTGGAGAGTAAACACTGGGCTGAACCGGGTTAGATCACAGTGCACCCAGAGAGTAAACACTGGGCTGGACCGGGTTAGATCACAGCGCATCCACAGAGTAAACACTGGCTGGACCGGGTTAGAGCTCAGCAAACCGAGAGAGAGTAAACACTGGGCTGGACCGGCTTAGATCACAGCAAACCGAGAGAGAGTAAACACTGGGCTGGACCGGGTTAGATCACAGTGCACCCAGAGAGTAAACACTGGGCTGGACCGGGTTAGATCACAGTGCACCCAGAGAGTAAACACTGGGCTGAACCGGGTTAGATCACAGCGCACCCAGAGAGTAAACACTGGGCTGGACCGGGTTAGATCACAGTGCACCCAGAGAGTAAACACTGGGCTGGACCAGGTTAGATCACAGCAAACCGAGAGAGAGTAAACACTGGGCTGGACCGGGTTAGATCACAGCGCACCCAGAGAGTAAACACTGGGCTGGACCGGGTTAGATCACAGCGCACCCAGAGAGTAAACACTGGGCTGGACCGGGTTAGATCACAGCGCACCCAGAGAGTAAACACTGGGCTGGACCGGGTTAGATCACAGTGCACCCAGAGAGTAAACACTGGGCTGGACCAGGTTAGATCACAGCAAACCGAGAGAGA
Organism: Heterodontus francisci; assembly: GCF_036365525.1. Classification (NCBI taxonomy): domain Eukaryota; kingdom Metazoa; phylum Chordata; class Chondrichthyes; order Heterodontiformes; family Heterodontidae; genus Heterodontus; species Heterodontus francisci. Next base: position 219,846,102 of record NC_090372.1, on the reverse strand, counting down.
GTAAACACTGGGCTGGACCGGGTTAGATCACAGCGCACCCAGAGAGTAAACACTGGGCTGGACCGGGTTAGATCACAGCGCACCCAGAGAGTAAACACTGGGCTGGACCGGGTTAGATCACAGCGCACCCAGAGAGTAAACACTGGGCTGGACCGGGTTAGATCACAGCAAACCGAGAGAGATTAAACACTGGGCTGGACCGGGTTAGATCACAGTGCACCCAGAGAGTAAACACTGGGCTGGACCGGGTTAGATCACAGTGCACCCAGAGAGTAAACACTGGGCTGGACCAGGTAAGATCACAGCAAACCGAGAGAGAGTAAACACTGGGCTGGACCGGGTTAGATCACAGCGCACCCAGAGAGTAAACACTGGGCTGGACCGGGTTAGATCACAGTGCACCCAGAGAGTAAACACTGGGCTGGACCGGGTTAGATCACAGTGCACCCAGAGAGTAAACACTGGGCTGGACCAGGTTAGATCACAACGCACCCAGAGAGTAAACACTGGGCTGAACCGGGTTAGATCACAGTGCACCCAGAGAGTAAACACTGGGCTGGACCGGGTTAGATCACATTGCACCCAGAGAGTAAACACTGGGCTGGACCGGGTTAGATCACAGCACACCCAGAGCGTAAACACTGGGCCGGACCGGGTTAGATCACAGCGCACCCAGAGAGTAAACACTGGGCTGGACCGGGTTAGATCACAGCACACAGAGAGAGTAAACACTGGGCTGGACCGGGCTAGATCACAGCACACCTGGAGAGTAAACACTGGGCTGAACCGGGTTAGATCACAGCGTACAGAGAGAGTTAACACTGGGCTGGACCGGGTTAGATCACAGCACACCTGGAGAGTAAACACTGGGCTGAACCGGGTTAGATCACAGTGCACCCAGAGAGTAAACACTGGGCTGGACCGGGTTAGATCACAGCGCATCCACAGAGTAAACACTGGCTAGACCGGGTTAGAGCTCAGCAAACCGAGAGAGAGTAAACACTGGGCTGGACCGGCTTAGATCACAGCAAACCGAGAGAGAGTAAACACTGGGCTGGACCGGGTTAGATCACAGTGCACCCAGAGAGTAAACACTGGGCTGGACCGGGTTAGATCACAGTGCACCCAGAGAGTAAACACTGGGCTGAACCGGGTTAGATCACAGCGCACCCAGAGAGTAAACACTGGGCTGGACCGGGTTAGATCACAGTGCACCCAGAGAGTAAACACTGGGCTGGACCAGGTTAGATCACAGCAAACCGAGAGAGAGTAAACACTGGGCTGGACCGGGTTAGATCACAGCGCACCCAGAGAGTAAACACTGGGCTGGACCGGGTTAGATCACAGCGCACCCAGAGAGTAAACACTGGGCTGGACCGGGTTAGATCACAGCGCACCCAGAGAGTAAACACTGGGCTGGACAGGGTTAGATCACAGTGCACCCAGAGAGTAAACACTGGGCTGGACCAGGTTAGATCACAGCAAACCGAGAGAGAGTAAACACTGGGCTGGACCGGGTTAGATCACAGCGCACCCAGAGAGTAAACACTGGGCTGGACCGGGTTAGATCACAGCGCACCCAGAGAGTAAACACTGGGCTGGACCGGGTTAGATCACAGCGCACCCAGAGAGTAAACACTGGGCTGGACCGGGTTAGATCACAGCAAACCGAGAGAGATTAAACACTGGGCTGGACCGGGTTAGATCACAGTGCACCCAGAGAGTAAACACTGGGCTGGACCGGGTTAGATCACAGTGCACCCAGAGAGTAAACACTGGGCTGGACCAGGTAAGATCACAGCAAACCGAGAGAGAGTAAACACTGGGCTGGACCGGGTTAGATCACAGCGCACCCAGAGAGTAAACACTGGGCTGGACCGGGTTAGATCACAGCAAACCGAGAGAGATTAAACACTGGGCTGGACCGGGTTAGATCACAGTGCACCCAGAGAGTAAACACTGGGCTGGACCGGGTTAGATCACAGTGCACCCAGAGAGTAAACACTGGGCTGGACCGGGTTAGATCACAGTGCACCCAGAGAGTAAACACTGGGCTGGACCGGGTTAGATCACAGCAAACCGAGAGAGATTAAACACTGGGCTGGACCGGGTTAGATCACAGTGCACCCAGAGAGTAAACACTGGGCTGGACCGGGTTAGATCACAGTGCACCCAGAGAGTAAACACTGGGCTGGACCGGGTTAGATCACAGTGCACAGAGAGTAAACACTGGGCTGGACCGGGTTAGATCACAGTGCACCCAGAGAGTAAACACTGGGCTGGACCGGGTTAGATCACAGCAAACCGAGAGAGAGTAAACACTGGGCTGGACCGGGTTAGATCACAGCAAACCGAGAGAGAGTAAACACTGGGCTGGACCGGGTTAGATCACAGTGCACCCAGAGAGTAAACACTGGGCTGGACCGGGTTAGATCACAGTGCACCCAGAGAGTAAACACTGGGCTGGACCGGGTTAGATCACAGCAAACCGAGAGAGAGTAAACACTGGGCTGGACCGGGTTAGATCACAGCAAACCGAGAGAGAGTAAACACTGGGCTGGACCGGGTTAGATCACAGTGCACCCAGAGAGTAAACACTGGGCTGGACCGGGTTAGATCACAGCGCACCCAGAGAGTAAACACTGGGCTGGACCGGGTTAGATCACAGCGCACCCAGAGAGTAAACACTGGGCTGGACCGGGTTAGATCACAGTGCACCCAGAGAGTAAACACTGGGCTGGACCAGGTTAGATCACAGCAAACCGAGAGAGAGTAAACACTGGGCTGGACCGGGTTAGATCACAGCGCACCCAGAGAGTAAACACTGGGCTGGACCGGGTTAGATCACAGCGCACCCAGAGAGTAAACACTGGGCTGGACCGGGTTAGATCACAGCGCACCCAGAGAGTAAACACTGGGCTGGACTGGGTTAGATCACAGCAAACCGAGAGAGATTAAACACTGGGCTGGACCGGGTTAGATCACAGTGCACCCAGAGAGTAAACACTGGGCTGGACCGGGTTAGATCACAGTGCACCCAGAGAGTAAACACTGGGCTGGACCAGGTAAGATCACAGCAAACCGAGAGAGAGTAAACACTGGGCTGGACCGGGTTAGATCACAGCGCACCCAGAGAGTAAACACTGGGCTGGACCGGGTTAGATCACAGTGCACCCAGAGAGTAAACACTGGGCTGGACCGGGTTAGATCACAGCGCACCCAGAGAGTAAACACTGGGCTGGACCAGGTTAGATCACAGCGCACCCAGAGAGTAAACACTGGGCTGAACCGGGTTAGATCACAGTGCACCCAGAGAGTAAACACTGGGCTGGACCGGGTTAGATCACATTGCACCCAGAGAGTAAACACTGGGCTGGACCGGGTTTGATCACAGCACACCCAGAGCGTAAACACTGGGCCGGACCGGGTTAGATCACAGCGCACCGAGAGAGTAAACACTGGGCTGGACCGGGTTAGATCACAGCACACAGAGAGAGTAAACACTGGGCTGGACCGGGCTAGATCACAGCACACCTGGAGAGTAAACACTGGGCTGAACCGGGTTAGATCACAGCGTACAGAGAGAGTTAACACTGGGCTGGACCGGGTTAGATCACAGCACACCTGGAGAGTAAACACTGGGCTGAACCGGGTTAGATCACAGTGCACCCAGAGAGTAAACACTGGGCTGGACCGGGTTAGATCACAGCGCATCCACAGAGTAAACACTGGCTGGACCGGGTTAGAGCTCAGCAAACCGAGAGAGAGTAAACACTGGGCTGGACCGGCTTAGATCACAGCAAACCGAGAGAGAGTAAACACTGGGCTGGACCGGGTTAGATCACAGCGCACCCAGAGAGTAAACACTGGGCTGGACCGGGTTAGATCACAGTGCACCCAGAGAGTAAACACTGGGCTGGACCGGGTTAGATCACAGCACACAGAGAGAGTAAACACTGGGCTGGACCGGGCTAGATCACAGCACACCTGGAGAGTAAACACTGGGCTGAACCGGGTTAGATCACAGCGCACAGAGAGAGTTAACACTGGGCTGGACCGGGTTAGATCACAGCACACCTGGAGAGTAAACACTGGGCTGAACCGGGTTAGATCACAGCGCACCCAGAAAGTAAACACTGGGCGTGACCAGGTTAGATCACAGCGCACCCAGAGAGTAAACACTGGGCTGAACCGGGTTAGATCACAGTGCACCCAGAGAGTAAACACTGGGCTGGACCAGGTTAGATCACAGCGCACCCAGAGAGTAAACACTGGGCTGAACCGGGTTAGATCACAGTGCACCCAGAGAGTAAACACTGGGCTGGACCAGGTTAGATCACAGCGCACCCAGAGAGTAAACACTGGGCTGACCCGGGTTAGATCACAGTGCACCCAGAGAGTAAACACTGGGCTGACCCGGGTTAGATCACAGTGCACCCAGAGAGTAAACACTGGGCTGGACCAGGTTAGATCACAGCGCACCCAGAGAGTAAACACTGGGCTGGACCGGGTTAGATCACAGCAAACCGAGAGAGAGTAAACACTGGGCTGGACCGGGTTAGATCACAGCGCACCCAGAGAGTAAACACTGGGCTGGACCAGGTTAGATCACAGCGCACCCAGAGAGTAAACACTGGGCTGACCCGGGTTAGATCACAGTGCACCCAGAGAGTAAACACTGGGCTGAACCGGGTTAGATCACAGTGCACCCAGAGAGTAAACACTGGGCTGGACCGGGTTAGATCACATTGCACCCAGAGAGTAAACACTGGGCTGGACCGGGTTAGATCACAGCACACCCAGAGAGTAAACACTGGGCCGGACCGGGTTAGATCACAGCGCACCCAGAGAGTAAACACTGGGCTGGACCAGGTTAGATCACAGCGCACCCAGAGAGTAAACACTGGGCTGGACCGGGTTAGATCACAGCGCACCCAGAGAGTAAACACTGGGCTGGACCGGGTTAGATCACAGTGCACCCAGAGAGTAAACACTGGGCTGGACCGGGTTAGATCACAGCACACCCAGAGCGTAAACACTGGGCCGGACCGGGTTAGATCACAGCGCACCCAGAGAGTAAACACTGGGCTGGACCGGGTTAGATCACAGCACACAGAGAGAGTAAACACTGGGCTGGACCGGGCTAGAACACAGCACACCTGGAGAGTAAACACTGGGCTGAACCGGGTTAGATCACAGCGTACAGAGAGAGTTAACACTGGGCTGGACCGGGTTAGATCACAGCACACCTGGAGAGTAAACACTGGGCTGAACCGGGTTAGATCACAGTGCACCCAGAGAGTAAACACTGGGCTGGACCGGGTTAGATCACAGCGCATCCACAGAGTAAACACTGGCTGGACCGGGTTAGAGCTCAGCAAACCGAGAGAGAGTAAACACTGGGCTGGACCGGCTTAGATCACAGCAAACCGAGAGAGAGTAAACACTGGGCTGGACCGGGTTAGATCACAGCGCACCCAGAGAGTAAACACTGGGCTGGACCGGGTTAGATCACAGTGCACCCAGAGAGTAAACACTGGGCTGAACCGGGTTAGATCACAGCGCACCCAGAGAGTAAACACTGGGCTGGACCGGGTTAGATCACAGTGCACCCAGAGAGTAAACACTGGGCTGGACCAGGTTAGATCACAGCAAACCGAGAGAGAGTAAACACTGGGCTGGACCGGGTTAGATCACAGCGCACCCAGAGAGTAAACACTGGGCTGGACCGGGTTAGATCACAGCGCACCCAGAGAGTAAACACTGGGCTGGACCGGGTTAGATGACAGCGCACCCAGAGAGTAAACACTGGGCTGGACCGGGTTAGATCACAGTGCACCCAGAGAGTAAACACTGGGCTGGACCAGGTTAGATCACAGCAAACCGAGAGAGAGTAAACACTGGGCTGGACCGGGTTAGATCACAGCGCACCCAGAGAGTAAACACTGGGCTGGACCGGGTTAGATCACAGCGCACCCAGAGAGTAAACACTGGGCTGGACCGGGTTAGATCACAGCGCACCCAGAGAGTAAACACTGGGCTGGACCGGGTTAGATCACAGCAAACCGAGAGAGATTAAACACTGGGCTGGACCGGGTTAGATCACAGTGCACCCAGAGAGTAAACACTGGGCTGGACCGGGTTAGATCACAGTGCACCCAGAGAGTAAACACTGGGCTGGACCAGGTAAGATCACAGCAAACCGAGAGAGAGTAAACACTGGGCTGGACCGGGTTAGATCACAGCGCACCCAGAGAGTAAACACTGGGCTGGACCGGGTTAGATCACAGTGCACCCAGAGAGTAAACACTGGGCTGGACCGGGTTAGATCACAGTGCACCCAGAGAGTAAACACTGGGCTGGACCAGGTTAGATCACAGCGCACCCAGAGAGTAAACACTGGGCTGAACCGGGTTAGATCACAGTGCACCCAGAGAGTAAACACTGGGCTGGACCGGGTTAGATCACATTGCACCCAGAGAGTAAACACTGGGCTGGACCGGGTTAGATCACAGCACACCCAGAGCGTAAACACTGGGCCGGACCGGGTTAGATCACAGCGCACCCAGAGAGTAAACACTGGGCTGGACCGGGTTAGATCACAGCACACAGAGAGAGTAAACACTGGGCTGGACCGGGCTAGATCACAGCACACCTGGAGAGTAAACACTGGGCTGAACCGGGTTAGATCACAGCGTACAGAGAGAGTTAACACTGGGCTGGACCGGGTTAGATCACAGCACACCTGGAGAGTAAACACTGGGCTGAACCGGGTTAGATCACAGTGCACCCAGAGAGTAAACACTGGGCTGGACCGGGTTAGATCACAGCGCATCCACAGAGTAAACACTGGCTGGACCGGGTTAGAGCTCAGCAAACCGAGAGAGAGTAAACACTGGGCTGGACCGGCTTAGATCACAGCAAACCGAGAGAGAGTAAACACTGGGCTGGACCGGGTTAGATCACAGTGCACCCAGAGAGTAAACACTGGGCTGGACCGGGTTAGATCACAGTGCACCCAGAGAGTAAACACTGGGCTGAACCGGGTTAGATCACAGCGCACCCAGAGAGTAAACACTGGGCTGGACCGGGTTAGATCACAGTGCACCCAGAGAGTAAACACTGGGCTGGACCAGGTTAGATCACAGCAAACCGAGAGAGAGTAAACACTGGGCTGGACCGGGTTAGATCACAGCGCACCCAGAGAGTAAACACTGGGCTGGACCGGGTTAGATCACAGCGCACCCAGAGAGTAAACACTGGGCTGGACCGGGTTAGATCACAGCGCACCCAGAGAGTAAACACTGGGCTGAACCGGGTTAGATCACAGTGCACCCAGAGAGTAAACACTGGGCTGGACCAGGTTAGATCACAGCAAACCGAGAGAGAGTAAACACTGGGCTGGACCGGGTTAGATCACAGCGCACCCAGAGAGTAAACACTGGGCTGGACCGGGTTAGATCACAGCGCACCCAGAGAGTAAACACTGGGCTGGACCGGGTTAGATCACAGCGCACCCAGAGAGTAAACACTGGGCTGGACCGGGTTAGATCACAGCAAACCGAGAGAGATTAAACACTGGGCTGGACCGGGTTAGATCACAGTGCACCCAGAGAGTAAACACTGGGCTGGACCGGGTTAGATCACAGCACACCCAGAGCGTAAACACTGGGCCGGACCGGGTTAGATCACAGCGCACCCAGAGAGTAAACACTGGGCTGGACCGGGTTAGATCACAGCACACAGAGAGAGTAAACACTGGGCTGGACCGGGCTAGATCACAGCACACCTGGAGAGTAAACACTGGGCTGAACCGGGTTAGATCACAGCGTACAGAGAGAGTTAACACTGGGCTGGACCGGGTTAGATCACAGCACACCTGGAGAGTAAACACTGGGCTGAACCGGGTTAGATCACAGTGCACCCAGAGAGTAAACACTGGGCTGGACCGGGTTAGATCACAGCGCATCCACAGAGTAAACACTGGCTGGACCGGGTTAGAGCTCAGCAAACCGAGAGAGAGTAAACACTGGGCTGGACCGGCTTAGATCACAGCAAACCGAGAGAGAGTAAACACTGGGCTGGACCGGGTTAGATCACAGTGCACCCAGAGAGTAAACACTGGGCTGGACCGGGTTAGATCACAGTGCACCCAGAGAGTAAACACTGGGCTGAACCGGGTTAGATCACAGCGCACCCAGAGAGTAAACACTGGGCTGGACCGGGTTAGATCACAGTGCACCCAGAGAGTAAACACTGGGCTGGACCAGGTTAGATCACAGCAAACCGAGAGAGAGTAAACACTGGGCTGGACCGGGTTAGATCACAGCGCACCCAGAGAGTAAACACTGGGCTGGACCGGGTTAGATCACAGCGCACCCAGAGAGTAAACACTGGGCTGGACCGGGTTAGATCACAGCGCACCCAGAGAGTAAACACTGGGCTGGACCGGGTTAGATCACAGTGCACCCAGAGAGTAAACACTGGGCTGGACCAGGTTAGATCACAGCAAACCGAGAGAGAGTAAACACTGGGCTGGACCGGGTTAGATCACAGCGCACCCAGAGAGTAAACACTGGGCTGGACCGGGTTAGATCACAGCGCACCCAGAGAGTAAACACTGGGCTGGACCGGGTTAGATCACAGCGCACCCAGAGAGTAAACACTGGGCTGGACCGGGTTAGATCACAGCAAACCGAGAGAGATTAAACACTGGGCTGGACCGGGTTAGATCACAGTGCACCCAGAGAGTAAACACTGGGCTGGACCGGGTTAGATCACAGTGCACCCAGAGAGTAAACACTGGGCTGGACCAGGTAAGATCACAGCAAACCGAGAGAGAGTAAACACTGGGCTGGACCGGGTTAGATCACAGCGCACCCAGAGAGTAAACACTGGGCTGGACCGGGTTAGATCACAGTGCACCCAGAGAGTAAACACTGGGCTGGACCGGGTTAGATCACAGTGCACCCAGAGAGTAAACACTGGGCTGGACCAGGTTAGATCACAGCGCACCCAGAGAGTAAACACTGGGCTGAACCGGGTTAGATCACAGTGCACCCAGAGAGTAAACACTGGGCTGGACCGGGTTAGATCACATTGCACCCAGAGAGTAAACACTGGGCTGGACCGGGTTAGATCACAGCACACCCAGAGCGTAAACACTGGGCCGGACCGGGTTAGATCACAGCGCACCCAGAGAGTAAACACTGGGCTGGACCGGGTTAGATCACAGCACACAGAGAGAGTAAACACTGGGCTGGACCGGGCTAGATCACAGCACACCTGGAGAGTAAACACTGGGCTGAACCGGGTTAGATCACAGCGTACAGAGAGAGTTAACACTGGGCTGGACCGGGTTAGATCACAGCACACCTGGAGAGTAAACACTGGGCTGAACCGGGTTAGATCACAGTGCACCCAGAGAGTAAACACTGGGCTGGACCGGGTTAGATCACAGCGCATCCACAGAGTAAACACTGGCTGGACCGGGTTAGAGCTCAGCAAACCGAGAGAGAGTAAACACTGGGCTGGACCGGCTTAGATCACAGCAAACCGAGAGAGAGTAAACACTGGGCTGGACCGGGTTAGATCACAGTGCACCCAGAGAGTAAACACTGGGCTGGACCGGGTTAGATCACAGTGCACCCAGAGAGTAAACACTGGGCTGAACCGGGTTAGATCACAGCGCACCCAGAGAGTAAACACTGGGCTGGACCGGGTTAGATCACAGTGCACCCAGAGAGTAAACACTGGGCTGGACCAGGTTAGATCACAGCAAACCGAGAGAGAGTAAACACTGGGCTGGACCGGGTTAGATCACAGCGCACCCAGAGAGTAAACACTGGGCTGGACCGGGTTAGATCACAGCGCACCCAGAGAGTAAACACTGGGCTGGACCGGGTTAGATCACAGCGCACCCAGAGAGTAAACACTGGGCTGGACAGGGTTAGATCACAGTGCACCCAGAGAGTAAACACTGGGCTGGACCAGGTTAGATCACAGCAAACCGAGAGAGAGTAAACACTGGGCTGGACCGGGTTAGATCACAGCGCACCCAGAGAGTAAACACTGGGCTGGACCGGGTTAGATCACAGCGCACCCAGAGAGTAAACACTGGGCTGGACCGGGTTAGATCACAGCGCACCCAGAGAGTAAACACTGGGCTGGACCGGGTTAGATCACAGCAAACCGAGAGAGATTAAACACTGGGCTGGACCGGGTTAGATCACAGTGCACCCAGAGAGTAAACACTGGGCTGGACCGGGTTAGATCACAGTGCACCCAGAGAGTAAACACTGGGCTGGACCAGGTAAGATCACAGCAAACCGAGAGAGAGTAAACACTGGGCTGGACCGGGTTAGATCACAGCGCACCCAGAGAGTAAACACTGGGCTGGACCGGGTTAGATCACAGCAAACCGAGAGAGATTAAACACTGGGCTGGACCGGGTTAGATCACAGTGCACCCAGAGAGTAAACACTGGGCTGGACCGGGTTAGATCACAGTGCACCCAGAGAGTAAACACTGGGCTGGACCGGGTTAGATCACAGTGCACCCAGAGAGTAAACACTGGGCTGGACCGGGTTAGATCACAGCAAACCGAGAGAGGTTAAACACTGGGCTGGACCGGGTTAGATCACAGTGCACCCAGAGAGTAAACACTGGGCTGGACCGGGTTAGATCACAGTGCACCCAGAGAGTAAACACTGGGCTGGACCGGGTTAGATCACAGTGCACAGAGAGTAAACACTGGGCTGGACCGGGTTAGATCACAGTGCACCCAGAGAGTAAACACTGGGCTGGACCGGGTTAGATCACAGCAAACCGAGAGAGAGTAAACACTGGGCTGGACCGGGTTAGATCACAGCAAACCGAGAGAGAGTAAACACTGGGCTGGACCGGGTTAGATCACAGTGCACCCAGAGAGTAAACACTGGGCTGGACCGGGTTAGATCACAGTGCACCCAGAGAGTAAACACTGGGCTGGACCGGGTTAGATCACAGCAAACCGAGAGAGAGTAAACACTGGGCTGGACCGGGTTAGATCACAGCAAACCGAGAGAGAGTAAACACTGGGCTGGACCGGGTTAGATCACAGTGCACCCAGAGAGTAAACACTGGGCTGGACCGGGTTAGATCACAGCGCACCCAGAGAGTAAACACTGGGCTGGACCGGGTTAGATCACAGCGCACCCAGAGAGTAAACACTGGGCTGGACCGGGTTAGATCACTGAACCGGGTTAGATCACAGCGCACCCAGAGAGTAAACACTGGGCTGGACCGGGTTAGATCACATTACACCCAGAGAGTAAACACTGGGCTGGACCGGGTTAGATCACAGCACACCCAGAGAGTAAACACTGGGCCGGACCGGGTTAGATCACAGCGCACCCAGAGAGTAAACACTGGGCTGGACCAGGTTAGATCACAGCGCACCCAGAGAGTAAACACTGGGCTGGACCGGGTTAGATCACAGCGCACCCAGAGAGTAAACAATGGGCTGGACCGGGTTAGATCACAGCAAACCGAGAGAGAGTAAACACTGGGCTGGACTGGGTTAGATCACAGCGCACCCAGAGAGTAAACACTGGGCTGGACCAGGTTAGATCACAGCGCACCCAGAGAGTAAACACTGGGCTGAACCGGGTTAGATCACAGTGCACCCAGAGAGTAAACACTGGGCCGGACCGGGTTAGATCACAGCGCATCCAGAGAGTAAACACTGGGCTGGACCGGGTTAGATCACATTGCACCCAGAGAGTAAACACTGGGCTGGACCGGGTTAGATCACAGCACACCCAGAGCGTAAACACTGGGCCGGACCGGGTGAGATCACAGCGCACCCAGAGAGTAAACACTGGGCTGGACCGGGTTAGATCACAGCACACAGAGTAAACACTGGGCTGGACCGGGTTAGATCACAGCACACCTGGAGAGTAAACACTGGGCTGAACCGGGTTAGATCACAGCGCACAGAGAGAGTTAACACTGGGCTGGACCGGGTTAGATCACAGCACACCTGGAGAGTAAACACTGGGCTGAACCGGGTTAGATCACAGTGCACCCAGAGAGTAAACACTGGGCTGGACCGGGTTAGATCACAGCGCATCCACAGAGTAAACACTGGGCTGGACCGGGTTAGAGCTCAGCAAACCGAGAGAGAGTAAACACTGGGCTGGACCGGGTTAGATCACAGCAAACCGAGAGAGAGTAAACACTGGGCTGGACCGGGTTAGATCACAGCGCACCCAGAGAGTAAACACTGGGCTGGACCGGGTTAGATCACAGCGCACCCAGAGAGTAAACACTGGGCTGGACCGGGTTAGATCACAGCGCACCCAGAGAGTAAACACTGGGCTGGACGGGGTTAGATCACAGCGCACCCAGAGAGTAAACACTGGGCTGGACCGGGTTAGATCACAGCGCACCCAGAGAGTAAACACTGGGCTGGACCGGCTTAGATCACAGCGCACCCAGAGAGTAAACACTGGGCCGGACCGGGTTAGATCACAGCGCACAGAGAGAGTAAACACTGGGCTGGACCGGGTTAGAGCTCAGCAAACCGAGAGAGAGTAAACACTGGGCTGGACCGGGTTAGATCACAGCGCACAGAGAGTAAACACTGGGCTGGACCGGGTTAGATCACAGCGCACAGAGAGTAAACACTGGGCTGGACCGGGTTAGATCACAGCCCACCCAGAGAATAAACACTGGGCTGGACCGGGTTCGATCACAGCACACCCAGAGAGTAAACACTGGGCTGGACCGGGTTAGATCACAGCGCACAGAGAGTAAACACTGGGCTGGACCGGGTTAGATCACAGTGCACCCAGAGAGTAAACACTGGGCTGGACCGGGTTAGATCACAGCGCACCCAGAGAGTAAACACTGGGCTGGACCGGGTTAGATCACAGCGCACAGAGAGTAAACACTGGGCTGGACCGGGTTAGATCACAGTGCACCCAGAGAGTAAACACTGGGCTGGACCGGGTTAGATCACAGCGCACCCAGAGAGTAAACACTGGGCTGGACCGGGTTAGATCACAGCGCACCCAGAGAGTAAACACTGGGCTGGACCGGGTTAGATCACAGCGCACCCAGAGAGTAAACACTGGGCTGGACCGGCTTAGATCACAGTGCACCCAGAGAGTAAACACTGGGCCGGACCGGGTTAGATCACAGCGCACAGAGAGAGTAAACACTGGGCTGGACCGGGTTAGAGCTCAGCAAACCGAGAGAGAGTAAACACTGGGCTGAACCGGGTTGGATCACAGCGCACCCAGAGAGTAAACACTGGGCTGGACCGGGTTAGATCACAGTGCACCCAGAGAGTAAACACTGGGCTGGACCGGGTTAGATCACAGCAAACCGAGAGAGAGTAAACACTGGGCTGGACCGGGTTAGATCACAGCAAACCGAGAGAGAGTAAACACTGGGCTGGACCGGGTTAGATCACAGCAAACCGAGAGAGAGTAAACACTGGGCTGGACCGGGTTAGATCACAGCGCACCCAGAAAGTAAACACTGGGCTGGACCAGGTTAGATCACAGCGCACCCAGAGAGTAAACACTGGGCTGAACCGGGTTAGATCACAGCGCACAGAGAGAGTAAACACTGGGCTGGACCGGGTTAGATCACAGCAAACCGAGAGAGTAAACACTGGGCTGGACCGGGTTAGATCACAGTGCACCCATAGAGTAAACACTGGGCTGGACCGGGTTAGATCACAGTGCACCCAGAGAGTAAACACTGGGCTGGACCGGGTTAGATCACAGCAAACCGAGAGAGAGTAAACACTGGGCTGGACCGGGTTAGATCACAGCAAACCGAGAGAGAGTAAACACTGGGCTGGACCGGGTTAGATCACAGCAAACCGAGAGAGAGTAAACACTGGGCTGGACCGGGTTAGAACACAGCGCACCCAGAGAGTAAACACTGGGCTGGACCAGGTTAGATCACAGTGCACCCAGAGAGTAAACACTGGGCTGGACCGGGTTAGATCACAGCGCACCCAGAGAGTAAACACTGGGCTGAACCGGGTTAGATCACAGTGCACCCAGAGAGTAAACACTGGGCTGGACCGGGTTAGATCACAGCAAACCGAGAGAGAGTAAACACTGGGCTGGACCGGGTTAGATCACAGCAAACCGAGAGAGAGTAAACACTGGGCTGGACCGGGTTAGATCACAGCGCACCCAGTAAGTAAACACTGGGCTGGACCAGGTTAGATCACAGCGCACCCAGAGAGTAAACACTGGGCTGAACCGGGTTAGATCACAGTGCACCCAGAGAGTAAACACTGGGCTGGACCAGGTTAGATCACAGCGCACCCAGAGAGTAAACACTGGGCTGAACCGGGTTAGATCACAGTGCACCCAGAGAGTAAACACTGGGCTGGACCAGGTTAGATCACAGTGCACCCAGAGAGTAAACACTGGGCTGGACCAGGTTAGATCACAGCGCACCCAGAGAGTAAACACTGGGCTGACCCGGGTTAGATCACAGTGCACCCAGAGAGTAAACACTGGGCTGACCCGGGTTAGATCACAGTGCACCCAGAGAGTAAACACTGGGCTGACCCGGGTTAGATCACAGTGCACCCAGAGAGTAAACACTGGGCTGGACCAGGTTAGATCACAGCGCACCCAGAGAGTAAACACTGGGCTGGACCGGGTTAGATCACAGCAAACCGAGAGAGAGTAAACACTGGGCTGGACCGGGTTAGATCACAGCGCACCCAGAGAGTAAACACTGGGCTGGACCAGGTTAGATCACAGCGCACCCAGAGAGTAAACACTGGGCTGACCCGGGTTAGATCACAGTGCACCCAGAGAGTAAACACTGGGCTGAACCGGGTTAGATCACAGCGCACCCAGAGAGTAAACACTGGGCTGGACCGGGTTAGATCACATTGCACCCAGAGAGTAAACACTGGGCTGGACCGGGTTAGATCACAGCACACCCAGAGAGTAAACACTGGGCCGGACCGGGTTAGATCACAGCGCACCCAGAGAGTAAACACTGGGCTGGACCAGGTTAGATCACAGCGCACCCAGAGAGTAAACACTGGGCTGGACCGGGTTAGATCACAGCACACCCAGAGAGTAAACACTGGGCTGGACCGGGTTAGATCACAGCAAACCGAGAGAGAGTAAACACTGGGCTGGACCGGGTTAGATCACAGCGCACCCAGAGAGTAAACACTGGGCTGGACCAGGTTAGATCACAGCGCACCCAGAGAGTAAACATTGGGCTGAACCGGGTTAGATCACAGTGCACCCAGAGAGTAAACACTGGGCCGGACCGGGTTAGATCACAGCGCATCCAGAGAGTAAACACTGGGCTGGACCGGGTTAGATCACATTGCACCCAGAGAGTAAACACTGGGCTGGACCGGGTTAGATCACAGCACACCCAGAGCGTAAACACTGGGCCGGACCGGGTTAGATCACAGCGCACCCAGAGAGTAAACACTGGGCTGGACCGGGTTAGAGCTCAGCAAACCGAGAGAGAGTAAACACTGGGCTGGACCGGGTTAGATCACAGCGCACAGAGAGTAAACACTGGGCTGGACCGGGTTAGATCACAGCGCACAGAGAGTAAACACTGGGCTGGACCGGGTTAGATCACAGCCCACCCAGAGAATAAACACTGGGCTGGACCGGGTTCGATCACAGCACACCCAGAGAGTAAACACTGGGCTGGACCGGGTTAGATCACAGCGCACAGAGAGTAAACACTGGGCTGGACCGGGTTAGATCACAGTGCACCCAGAGAGTAAACACTGGGCTGGACCGGGTTAGATCACAGCGCACCCAGAGAGTAAACACTGGGCTGGACCGGGTTAGATCACAGCAAACCGAGAGAGAGTAAACACTGGGCTGGACCGGGTTAGATCACAGCAAACCGAGAGAGAGTAAACACTGGGCTGGACCGGGTTAGATCACAGTGCACCCAGAGAGTAAACACTGGGCTGGACCGGGTTAGATCACAGTGCACCCAGAGAGTAAACACTGGGCTGGACCGGGTTAGATCACAGCAAACCGAGAGAGAGTAAACACTGGGCTGGACCGGGTTAGATCACAGCAAACCGAGAGAGAGTAAACACTGGGCTGGACCGGGTTAGATCACAGTGCACCCAGAGAGTAAACACTGGGCTGGACCAGGTTAGATCACAGCGCACCCAGAGAGTAAACACTGGGCTGGACCGGGTTAGATCACAGCAAACCGAGAGAGAGTAAACACTGGGCTGGACCGGGTTAGATCACAGCAAACCGAGAGAGAGTAAACACTGGGCTGGACCGGGTTAGATCACAGTGCACCCAGAGAGTAAACACTGGGCTGGACCGGGTTAGATCACAGCAAACCGAGAGAGAGTAAACACTGGGCTGGACCGGGTTAGATCACAGCAAACCGAGAGAGAGTAAACACTGGGCTGGACCGGGTTAGATCACAGCAAACCGAGAGAGAGTAAACACTGGGCTGGACCGGGTTAGATCACAGCGCACCCAGAAAGTAAACACTGGGCTGGACCAGGTTAGATCACAGCGCACCCAGAGAGTAAACACTGGGCTGGACCAGGTTAGATCACAGTGCACCCAGAGAGTAAACACTGGGCTGGACCGGGTTAGATCACAGCGCACCCAGAGAGTAAACACTGGGCTGAACCGGGTTAGATCACAGTGCACCCAGAGAGTAAACACTGGGCTGGACCGGGTTAGATCACAGCAAACCGAGAGAGAGTAAACACTGGGCTGGACCGGGTTAGATCACAGCAAACCGAGAGAGAGTAAACACTGGGCTGGACCGGGTTAGATCACAGCAAACCGAGAGAGAGTAAACACTGGGCTGGACCGGGTTAGATCACAGCGCACCCAGAAAGTAAACACTGGGCTGGACCAGGTTAGATCACAGCGCACCCAGAGAGTAAACACTGGGCTGAACCGGGTTAGATCACAGTGCACCCAGAGAGTAAACATTGGGCTGGACCAGGTTAGATCACAGCGCACCCAGAGAGTAAACACTGGGCTGAACCGGGTTAGATCACAGTGCACCCAGAGAGTAAACACTGGGCTGGACCAGGTTAGATCACAGTTCACCCAGAGAGTAAACACTGGGCTGGACCAGGTTAGATCACAGCGCACCCAGAGAGTAAACACTGGGCTGACCCGGGTTAGATCACAGTGCACCCAGAGAGTAAACACTGGGCTGAACCGGGTTAGATCACAGTGCACCCAGAGAGTAAACACTGGGCTGACCCGGGTTAGATCACAGTGCACCCAGAGAGTAAACACTGGGCTGGACCAGGTTAGATCACAGCGCACCCAGAGAGTAAACACTGGGCTGGACCGGGTTAGATCACAGCAAACCGAGAGAGAGTAAACACTGGGCTGGACCGGGTTAGATCACAGCGCACCCAGAGAGTAAACACTGGGCTGGACCAGGTTAGATCACAGCGCACCCAGAGAGTAAACACTGGGCTGACCCGGGTTAGATCACAGTGCACCCAGAGAGTAAACACTGGGCTGAACCGGGTTAGATCACAGCGCACCCAGAGAGTAAACACTGGGCTGGACCGGGTTAGATCACATTACACCCAGAGAGTAAACACTGGGCTGGACCGGGTTAGATCACAGCACACCCAGAGAGTAAACACTGGGCCGGACCGGGTTAGATCACAGCGCACCCAGAGAGTAAACACTGGGCTGGACCAGGTTAGATCACAGCGCACCCAGAGAGTAAACACTGGGCTGGACCGGGTTAGATCACAGCGCACCCAGAGAGTAAACAATGGGCTGGACCGGGTTAGATCACAGCAAACCGAGAGAGAGTAAACACTGGGCTGGACCGGGTTAGATCACAGCGCACCCAGAGAGTAAACACTGGGCTGGACCAGGTTAGATCACAGCGCACCCAGAGAGTAAACACTGGGCTGAACCGGGTTAGATCACAGTGCACCCAGAGAGTAAACACTGGGCCGGACCGGGTTAGATCACAGCGCATCCAGAGAGTAAACACTGGGCTGGACCGGGTTAGATCACATTGCACCCAGAGAGTAAACACTGGGCTGGACCGGGTTAGATCACAGCACACCCAGAGCGTAAACACTGGGCCGGACCGGGTGAGATCACAGCGCACCCAGAGAGTAAACACTGGGCTGGACCGGGTTAGATCACAGCACACAGAGAGAGTAAACACTGGGCTGGACCGGGTTAGATCACAGCACACCTGGAGAGTAAACACTGGGCTGAACCGGGTTAGATCACAGCGCACAGAGAGAGTTAACACTGGGCTGGACCGGGTTAGATCACAGCACACCTGGAGAGTAAACACTGGGCTGAACCGGGTTAGATCACAGTGCACCCAGAGAGTAAACACTGGGCTGGACCGGGTTAGATCACAGCGCATCCACAGAGTAAACACTGGGCTGGACCGGGTTAGAGCTCAGCAAACCGAGAGAGAGTAAACACTGGGCTGGACAGGGTTAGATCACAGCAAACCGAGAGAGAGTAAACACTGGGCTGGACCGGGTTAGATCACAGCGCACCCAGAGAGTAAACACTGGGCTGGACCGGGTTAGATCACAGCGCACCCAGAGAGTAAACACTGGGCTGGACCGGGTTAGATCACAGCGCACCCAGAGAGTAAACACTGGGCTGGACGGGGTTAGATCACAGCGCACCCAGAGAGTAAACACTGGGCTGGACCGGGTTAGAGCTCAGCAAACCGAGAGAGAGTAAACACTGGGCTGGACCGGGTTAGATCACAGCGCACAGAGAGTAAACACTGGGCTGGACCAGGTTAGATCACAGTGCACCCAGAGAGTAAACACTGGGCTGGACCGGGTTCGATCACAGCACACCCAGAGAGTAAACACTGGGCTGGACCGGGTTAGATCACAGCGCACAGAGAGTAAACACTGGGCTGGACCGGGTTAGATCACAGTGCACCCAGAGAGTAAACACTGGGCTGGACCGGGTTAGATCACAGCGCACCCAGAGAGTAAACACTGGGCTGGACCGGGTTAGATCACAGCGCACAGAGAGTAAACACTGGGCTGGACCGGGTTAGATCACAGTGCACCCAGAGAGTAAACACTGGGCTGGACCGGGTTAGATCACAGCGCACCCAGAGAGTAAACACTGGGCTGGACCGGGTTAGATCACAGCGCACCCAGAGAGTAAACACTGGGCTGGACCGGGTTAGATCACAGCGCACCCAGAGAGTAAACACTGGGCTGGACCGGCTTAGATCACAGTGCACCCAGAGAGTAAACACTGGGCCGGACCGGGTTAGATCACAGCGCACAGAGAGAGTAAACACTGGGCTGGACCGGGTTAGAGCTCAGCAAACCGAGAGAGAGTAAACACTGGGCTGAACCGGGTTAGATCACAGCGCACCCAGAGAGTAAACACTGGGCTGGACCGGGTTAGATCACAGTGCACCCAGAGAGTAAACACTGGGCTGGACCGGGTTAGATCACAGCAAACCGAGAGAGAGTAAACACTGGGCTGGACCGGGTTAGATCACAGCAAACCGAGAGAGAGTAAACACTGGGCTGGACCGGGTTAGATCACAGCAAACCGAGAGAGAGTAAACACTGGGCTGGACCAGGTTAGATCACAGCGCACCCAGAGAGTAAACACTGGGCTGAACCGGGTTAGATCACAGCGCACAGAGAGAGTAAACACTGGGCTGGACCGGGTTAGATCACAGCAAACCGAGAGAGTAAACACTGGGCTGGACCGGGTTAGATCACAGTGCACCCATAGAGTAAACACTGGGCTGGACCGGGTTAGATCACAGTGCACCCAGAGAGTAAACACTGGGCTGGACCGGGTTAGATCACAGCAAACCGAGAGAGAGTAAACACTGGGCTGGACCGGGTTAGATCACAGCAAACCGAGAGAGAGTAAACACTGGGCTGGACCGGGTTAGATCACAGCAAACCGAGAGAGAGTAAACACTGGGCTGGACCGGGTTAGAACACAGCGCACCCAGAGAGTAAACACTGGGCTGGACCAGGTTAGATCACAGTGCACCCAGAGAGTAAACACTGGGCTGGACCGGGTTAGATCACAGCGCACCCAGAGAGTAAACACTGGGCTGAACCGGGTTAGATCACAGTGCACCCAGAGAGTAAACACTGGGCTGGACCGGGTTAGATCACAGCAAACCGAGAGAGAGTAAACACTGGGCTGGACCGGGTTAGATCACAGCAAACCGAGAGAGAGTAAACACTGGGCTGGACCGGGTTAGATCACAGCGCACCCAGTAAGTAAACACTGGGCTGGACCAGGTTAGATCACAGCGCACCCAGAGAGTAAACACTGGGCTGAACCGGGTTAGATCACAGTGCACCCAGAGAGTAAACACTGGGCTGGACCAGGTTAGATCACAGCGCACCCAGAGAGTAAACACTGGGCTGAACCGGGTTAGATCACAGTGCACCCAGAGAGTAAACACTGGGCTGGACCAGGTTAGATCACAGTGCACCCAGAGAGTAAACACTGGGCTGGACCAGGTTAGATCACAGCGCACCCAGAGAGTAAACACTGGGCTGACCCGGGTTAGATCACAGTGCACCCAGAGAGTAAACACTGGGCTGACCCGGGTTAGATCACAGTGCACCCAGAGAGTAAACACTGGGCTGACCCGGGTTAGATCACAGTGCACCCAGAGAGTAAACACTGGGCTGGACCAGGTTAGATCACAGCGCACCCAGAGAGTAAACACTGGGCTGGACCGGGTTAGATCACAGCAAACCGAGAGAGAGTAAACACTGGGCTGGACCGGGTTAGATCACAGCGCACCCAGAGAGTAAACACTGGGCTGGACCAGGTTAGATCACAGCGCACCCAGAGAGTAAACACTGGGCTGACCCGGGTTAGATCACAGTGCACCCAGAGAGTAAACACTGGGCTGAACCGGGTTAGATCACAGCGCACCCAGAGAGTAAACACTGGGCTGGACCGGGTTAGATCACATTGCACCCAGAGAGTAAACACTGGGCTGGACCGGGTTAGATCACAGCACACCCAGAGAGTAAACACTGGGCCGGACCGGGTTAGATCACAGCGCACCCAGAGAGTAAACACTGGGCTGGACCAGGTTAGATCACAGCGCACCCAGAGAGTAAACACTGGGCTGGACCGGGTTAGATCACAGCGCACCCAGAGAGTAAACACTGGGCTGGACCGGGTTAGATCACAGCAAACCGAGAGAGAGTAAACACTGGGCTGGACCGGGTTAGATCACAGCGCACCCAGAGAGTAAACACTGGGCTGGACCAGGTTAGATCACAGCGCACCCAGAGAGTAAACATTGGGCTGAACCGGGTTAGATCACAGTGCACCCAGAGAGTAAACACTGGGCCGGACCGGGTTAGATCACAGCGCATCCAGAGAGTAAACACTGGGCTGGACCGGGTTAGATCACATTGCACCCAGAGAGTAAACACTGGGCTGGACCGGGTAAGATCACAGCACACCCAGAGCGTAAACACTGGGCCGGACCGGGTTAGATCACAGCGCACCCAGAGAGTAAACACTGGGCTGGACCGGGTTAGAGCTCAGCAAACCGAGAGAGAGTAAACACTGGGCTGGACCGGGTTAGATCACAGCGCACAGAGAGTAAACACTGGGCTGGACCGGGTTAGATCACAGCGCACAGAGAGTAAACACTGGGCTGGACCGGGTTAGATCACAGCCCACCCAGAGAATAAACACTGGGCTGGACCGGGTTCGATCACAGCACACCCAGAGAGTAAACACTGGGCTGGACCGGGTTAGATCACAGCGCACAGAGAGTAAACACTGGGCTGGACCGGGTTAGATCACAGTGCACCCAGAGAGTAAACACTGGGCTGGACCGGGTTAGATCACAGCGCACCCAGAGAGTAAACACTGGGCTGGACCGGGTTAGATCACAGCGCACAGAGAGTAAACACTGGGCTGGACCGGGTTAGATCACAGTGCACCCAGAGAGTAAACACTGGGCTGGACCGGGTTAGATCACAGCGCACCCAGAGAGTAAACACTGGGCTGGACCGGGTTAGATCACAGCGCACCCAGAGAGTAAACACTGGGCTGGACCAGGTTAGATCACAGCGCACCCAGAGAGTAAACACTGGGCTGGACCGGCTTAGATCACAGTGCACCCAGAGAGTAAACACTGGGCCGGACCGGGTTAGATCACAGCGCACAGAGAGAGTAAACACTGGGCTGGACCGGGTTAGAGCTCAGCAAACCGAGAGAGAGTAAACACTGGGCTGAACCGGGTTAGATCACAGCGCACCCAGAGAGTAAACACTGGGCTGGACCGGGTTAGATCACAGTGCACCCAGAGAGTAAACACTGGGCTGGACCGGGTTAGATCACAGCAAACCGAGAGAGAGTAAACACTGGGCTGGACCGGGTTAGATCACAGCAAACCGAGAGAGAGTAAACACTGGGCTGGACCGGGTTAGATCACAGCAAACCGAGAGAGAGTAAACACTGGGCTGGACCGGGTTAGATCACAGCGCACCCAGAAAGTAAACACTGGGCTGGACCAGGTTAGATCACAGCGCACCCAGAGAGTAAACACTGGGCTGAACCGGGTTAGATCACAGCGCACAGAGAGAGTAAACACTGGGCTGGACCGGGTTAGATCACAGCAAACCGAGAGAGTAAACACTGGGCTGGACCGGGTTAGATCACAGTGCACCCATAGAGTAAACACTGGGCTGGACCGGGTTAGATCACAGTGCACCCAGAGAGTAAACACTGGGCTGGACCGGGTTAGATCACAGCAAACCGAGAGAGAGTAAACACTGGGCTGGACCGGGTTAGATCACAGCAAACCGAGAGAGAGTAAACACTGGGCTGGACCGGGTTAGATCACAGCAAACCGAGAGAGAGTAAACACTGGGCTGGACCGGGTTAGAACACAGCGCACCCAGAGAGTAAACACTGGGCTGGACCAGGTTAGATCACAGTGCACCCAGAGAGTAAACACTGGGCTGGACCGGGTTAGATCACAGCGCACCCAGAGAGTAAACACTGGGCTGAACCGGGTTAGATCACAGTGCACCCAGAGAGTAAACACTGGGCTGGACCGGGTTAGATCACAGCAAACCGAGAGAGAGTAAACACTGGGCTGGACCGGGTTAGATCACAGCAAACCGAGAGAGAGTAAACAGTGGGCTGGACCGGGTTAGATCACAGTGCACCCAGTAAGTAAACACTGGGCTGGACCAGGTTAGATCACAGCGCACCCAGAGAGTAAACACTGGGCTGAACCGGGTTAGATCACAGTGCACCCAGAGAGTAAACACTGGGCTGGACCAGGTTAGATCACAGCGCACCCAGAGAGTAAACACTGGGCTGAACCGGGTTAGATCACAGTGCACCCAGAGAGTAAACACTGGGCTGGACCAGGTTAGATCACAGTGCACCCAGAGAGTAAACACTGGGCTGGACCAGGTTAGATCACAGCGCACCCAGAGAGTAAACACTGGGCTGACCCGGGTTAGATCACAGTGCACCCAGAGAGTAAACACTGGGCTGACCCGGGTTAGATCACAGTGCACCCAGAGAGTAAACACTGGGCTGACCCGGGTTAGATCACAGTGCACCCAGAGAGTAAACACTGGGCTGGACCAGGTTAGATCACAGCGCACCCAGAGAGTAAACACTGGGCTGGACCGGGTTAGATCACAGCAAACCGAGAGAGAGTAAACACTGGGCTGGACCGGGTTAGATCACAGCGCACCCAGAGAGTAAACACTGGGCTGGACCAGGTTAGATCACAGCGCACCCAGAGAGTAAACACTGGGCTGACCCGGGTTAGATCACAGTGCACCCAGAGAGTAAACACTGGGCTGAACCGGGTTAGATCACAGCGCACCCAGAGAGTAAACACTGGGCTGGACCGGGTTAGATCACATTGCACCCAGAGAGTAAACACTGGGCTGGACCGGGTTAGATCACAGCACACCCAGAGAGTAAACACTGGGCCGGACCGGGTTAGATCACAGCGCACCCAGAGAGTAAACACTGGGCTGGACCAGGTTAGATCACAGCGCACCCAGAGAGTAAACACTGGGCTGGACCGGGTTAGATCACAGCGCACCCAGAGAGTAAACACTGGGCTGGACCGGGTTAGATCACAGCAAACCGAGAGAGAGTAAACACTGGGCTGGACCGGGTTAGATCACAGCGCACCCAGAGAGTAAACACTGGGCTGGACCAGGTTAGATCACAGCGCACCCAGAGAGTAAACATTGGGCTGAACCGGGTTAGATCACAGTGCACCCAGAGAGTAAACACTGGGCCGGACCGGGTTAGATCACAGCGCATCCAGAGAGTAAACACTGGGCTGGACCGGGTTAGATCACATTGCACCCAGAGAGTAAACACTGGGCTGGACCGGGTTAGATCACAGCACACCCAGAGCGTAAACACTGGGCCGGACCGGGTTAGATCACAGCGCACCCAGAGAGTAAACACTGGGCTGGACCGGGTTAGATCACAGCACACAGAGAGAGTAAACACTGGGCTGGACCGGGTTAGATCACAGCACACCTGGAGAGTAAACACTGGGCTGAACCGGGTTAGATCACAGCGCACAGAGAGAGTTAACACTGGGCTGGACCGGGTTAGATCACAGCACACCTGGAGAGTAAACACTGGGCTGAACCGGGTTAGATCACAGTGCACCCAGAGAGTAAACACTGGGCTGGACCGGGTTAGATCACAGCGCATCCACAGAGTAAACACTGGGCTGGACCGGGTTAGAGCTCAGCAAACCGAGAGAGAGTAAACACTGGGCTGGACCGGGTTAGATCACAGCAAACCGAGAGAGAGTAAACACTGGGCTGGACCGGGTTAGATCACAGCGCACCCAGAGAGTAAACACTGGGCTGGACCGGGTTAGATCACAGCGCACCCAGAGAGTAAACACTGGGCTGGACGGGGTTAGATCACAGCGCACCCAGAGAGTAAACACTGGGCTGGACCGGGTTAGATCACAGCGCACCCAGAGAGTAAACACTGGGCTGGACCGGCTTAGATCACAGCGCACCCAGAGAGTAAACACTGGGCCGGACCGGGTTAGATCACAGCGCACAGAGAGAGTAAACACTGGGCTGGACCGGGTTAGAGCTCAGCAAACCGAGAGAGAGTAAACACTGGGCTGGACCGGGTTAGATCACAGCGCACAGAGAGTAAACACTGGGCTGGACCGGGTTAGATCACAGCGCACAGAGAGTAAACACTGGGCTGGACCGGGTTAGATCACAGCCCACCCAGAGAATAAACACTGGGCTGGACCGGGTTCGATCACAGCACACCCAGAGAGTAAACACTGGGCTGGACCGGGTTAGATCACAGCGCACAGAGAGTAAACACTGGGCTGGACCGGGTTAGATCACAGTGCACCCAGAGAGTAAACACTGGGCTGGACCGGGTTAGATCACAGCGCACCCAGAGAGTAAACACTGGGCTGGACCGGGTTAGATCACAGCGCACCCAGAGAGTAAACACTGGGCTGGACCGGGTTAGATCACAGCGCACCCAGAGAGTAAACACTGGGCTGGACCGGCTTAGATCACAGCGCACCCAGAGAGTAAACACTGGGCCGGACCGGGTTAGATCACAGCGCACAGAGAGAGTAAACACTGGGCTGGACCGGGTTCGAGCTCAGCAAACCGAGAGAGAGTAAACACTGGGCTGAACCGGGTTAGATCACAGCGCACCCAGAGAGTAAACACTGGGCTAGATCGGGTTAGATCACAGCGCACAGAGAGTAAACACTGGGCTGGACCGGGTTAGATCACAGCGCACAGAGAGTAAACACTGGGCTGGACCGGGTTAGATCACAGCACACCCAGAGAATAAACACTGGGCTGGACCGGGTTCGATCACAGCACACCCAGAGAGTAAACACTGGGCTGGACCGGGTTAGATCACAGCGCACAGAGAGTAAACACTGGGCTGGACCGGGTTAGATCACAGTGCACCCAGAGAGTAAACACTGGGCTGGACCGGGTTAGATCACAGTGCACCCAGAGAGTAAACACTGGGCTGGACCGGGTTAGATCACAGCGCACCCAGAGAGTAAACACTGGGCTGGACCGGGTTAGATCACAGCGCACCCAGAGAGTAAACACTGGGCTGGACCGGGTTAGATCACAGCGCACCCAGAGAGTAAACACTGGGCTGGACCGGCTTAGATCACAGCGCACCCAGAGAGTAAACACTGGGCCGGACCGGGTTAGATCACAGCGCACAGAGAGAGTAAACACTGGGCTGGACCGGGTTCGAGCTCAGCAAACCGAGAGAGAGTAAACACTGGGCTGAACCGGGTTAGATCACAGTGCACCCAGAGAGTAAACACTGGGCTGGACCGGGTTAGATCACAGTGCACCCAGAGAGTAAACACTGGGCTAGACCGGGTTAGATCACAGCGCACAGAGAGTAAACACTGGGCTGGACCGGGTTAGATCACAGCGCACAGAGAGTAAACACTGGGCTGGACCGGGTTAGATCACAGCACACCCAGAGAATAAACACTGGGCTGGACCGGGTTCGATCACAGCACACCCAGAGAGTAAACACTGGGCTGGACCGGGTTAGATCACAGCGCACAGAGAGTAAACACTGGGCTGGACCGGGTTAGATCACAGTGCACCCAGAGAGTAAACACTGGGCAGGACCAGGGAACCCAAGGGGGTGAAAGACAGTAAAAGATAAAAATCATTGCCAGGTGTCAGCTGTGACCTAAAAAACTTGCATTTCTATAACACCTTTTACATCCCCAGGACATCCCAAAGCACTTTACACTAATGAAGTACTTTCAAAGTATAATCAGTGTTGGAATGTAGGAAACGCTGGAACCAATTTGCACACAGCAAGATCCCACAAACAATGCAATAAACATCAGATAATCTGGTTCAGTGATGGCGACTCAGGGACCTATATTGACCAGGACACTGGGGAAACCTTCCTGCTCACCTTCAAAACAGTGGCTGTGGGATCTTTTATTTCCACCTGAGGAGGCAGACGGGGCCTCAATTTAACATCATGTCTGAAGGATCTGCACAGTGCAGCACTCCCTCAGTACTGATCCTCTGACAATGCAGCACTCCCTCAGTACTGACCCTCCAGCAGTGCAGCGCTCCCTCAGTACTGAACCTCCGACAGTGCAGCATTCCCTCAGTACTGACCCTCCGACAGTGCATCACTCCCTCAGGACTGACCCCCTGGCAGTGCAGCACTCCCTCAGGACTGACCCTCCGACAGTGCAGCACTCCCTCAGTACTGACCCTCCGACAGTGCATCACTCCGTCAGGACTGACCCCCCGGCAGTGCAGCACTCCCTCAGGACTGACCCTCCGACAGTGCATCACTCCCTCAGGACTGACCCCCTGGCAGTGCAGCACTCCCTCAGGACTGACCCTCCGACAGTGCAGCACTCCCTCAGTACTGACCCTCCGACAGTGCATCACTCCGTCAGGACTGACCCCCCGGCAGTGCAGCACTCCCTCAGGACTGACCCTCCGACAGTGCAGCACTCCCTCAGTACTGACCCTCCAACAGTGCAGCACTCCCTCAGTACTGACCCCAGACAGTGCAGCACTCCCTCAGTACTGACCCCAGACAGTGCAGCACTCCCTCAGTACTGACCCTCCGACAGTGCAGCATTCCCTCAGTACTGACCCTCCTACGGTGCAGCACTCCCTCAGTACTGACCCTCCGACGGTGCAGCTCTGCCTCAGTACTAACCCTCTGACAGTGCAGCACTCCCTCAGTACTGACCCTCCGACAGTGCAGCACTCCCTCAGTACTGACCTCAGACAGTGCAGCACTCCCTCAGTACTGACCCTCCGACAGTGCAGCACTCCCTCAGGACTGACCCCCCGACAGTGCAGCCCTCCCTCAGTACTGACCATCCGACAGTGCAGCACTCCCTCAGGACTGACCCCCCAGCAGTGCAGCACTCCCTCAGTACTGACCCTCTGACAGTGCCATACTCCCTCAGTACTGACCCTCCGACGGTGCAGCACTCCCTCAGTACTGACCCTCCGACGGTGCAGCTCTGCCTCAGTACTAACCCTCCGACAGTGCAGCACTTCCTCAGTACTGACCCTCCGACAGTGCAGCACTCCCTCAGTACTGACCCTCCGACAGTGCAGCACTCCCTCAGTACTGGCCCTCCGACAGTGCAGCACTCCCTCAGTACTGGCCCTCCGACAGTGCAGCACTCCCTCAGTACTGACCCTCCGACGGTGCAGCTCTGCCTCAGTACTAACCCTCCGACAGTGCAGCACTTCCTCAGTACTGACCCTCCGACAGTGCAGCACTCCCTCAGTACTGACCCTCCGACAGTGCAGCACTCCCTCAGTACTGGCCCTCCGACAGTGCAGCACTCCCTCAGTACTGACCCTCCGACAGTGCAGCACTCCCTCAGTACCGACCCTCCAACAGTGCAGCACTCCCTCAGTACCGACCCTCCGATAGTGCAGCACTCCCTCAGTACTGACCCTCCGACAGTGCAGCACTCCCTCAGTACTGACCTTCCGACAGTGCAGCACTCCGTCAGTACTGACCCTCCGACAGTGCTGCACTCCCTCAGTACTGACCCTCCGACAATGCAGCACTCCCTCAGTACTGACCCTCCGACAGTGCTGCACTCCCTCAGTACTGACCCTCCGACAATGCAGCACTCCCTCAGTACTGCACACTCTCAGTATTGAGCAGAAGTTTCATCCTAGGTTTTGGTTCTCAAGTCTCAGCGAACAGCACAATCGAATCGGGAGCAGGAGGAGGCCATTCGGCCCCTCGATCCTGCTCCGCCATTTAATAAGATCATGGCTGATCTTCTACCTCAACTCCACTTTCACACACTATCCCAAAATCCCTTATATCCCAAAAATCCATGGACCTCTGACTTGAATGTACTTAACGACTGAGCCTCCCACAACTTTCTGGGATAGAGCATTCTCAAGAGTCACAACCACCTTAGTGAGGAAATTTATCATCTCAGTCCTGAATACCCGACCCCCTATTCCGAGACTGTGACCCCCGTCTTCTTGAATTCCCAGCCAGGGGAAACATTTTCTCAGTATCTACTCTTAAGAATTTTATGTTTCAATAAGATCACCTCTCATTCTTCAGAACTCCACAGAATGTAGGCCTAGTCTACTCAAACTCTCCACATAAGACAATCCCCTCATCCCAGGATTCAGTCTAGTGAACCTATGCTGCACTCCCTCTGGGTCTAGTATTTTCTTCTTTAGGTAAGTTTGAGGAGCTGTACTGAATGGGTGAACATGTTCAGTCAGTGAAAGCCAAGCATCAGTTGCTCACTCTCAGTGGGATGCTATTGAGATTAATGAGAGAATGATAGATACAGATTTGAGGCTGATGCGTTCTGGGCTGCGTTGCTTAGACTGCATTACTGATGTGGTAAATGCTGGCATGAGTCAAAGTTATCACTGTCCTGAACCATTACAATTCTAGTAGGGTATGATTCGGTGTTAGTCTGCTGAATGGGTCCTGCATCAAGCACTGCTCCTCTATTGACTCCTCTGCTGGCTTCTGCACTGGTCTTTGTCTGAACCCGTGCCCCCTGCAAGCTACAGGACCACTGTTGGAGTAGAATTTGATTGACAGCATCAGGAGAGGGGCATTTAAGTCGGAGATGAGGAGGAATTTCTTCTCTCAGAGGGTCGTCAATCTTTGGAATTCTCAATCCCAGAAAGCAGTGGACGCCGAGTCATTGAATATATTCAAGGCTCAGTTAGACAGACTTTTGATCTACAAGGGAGTCAAGCATCTTGGGGGTAGGCAGGAAAGTAGAGTTAAGGCCACAATCAGATCAGCCATGATCTTATTAAATAGCAGAGCAGGCTCAAGGGGCAAAATGGCCGACTCCTGCTCCTATTTCTTATCCCCACCTTTGCACCCACCTGCAGTCCGCACTTGAAGTTGAGACGAATCTTTCTCTTACAGAAGAAGTTTCGAGCCTTGATGGAGTTCAAGGAGAGGTCACGTCGTTTCACACTCATCTTGTGATGGAGATCAGTCAACTGTGAGAAAGAGAGGCAGAGAAGAGAATTAAACACACATAGTAGCTCTCCAGTGTTGTGAAGGTGCTTCTATATTTTTAAAGTTTTCTTTTTAAGAGGACTCATATTTATATTGTGGTGATGGATTCATTGGAAGGCTGAGGACTTTATAAATGCCAGACTTTGGTTTGTTGTTGACAGTTCACTGAAAGGACACAGATGTTGTTTGATAACAACCTTTGCTGGAAATCATGTGCTTTAAGCTCAATAAACAACAGAAGCCTTGGTGACCTGGGGAAGATGTTTACAGAGACGCCACATGTCAAGATTTATGGTGGTCAGGAGGTTGACTTTCTGTTTGTGGTTTTTGCTTCTGAGATATTGTTTTGGTTCAGTTAGGGTGTGAACTGTTTTGAAGACAGTTTGTGTTTGGCCTGCCAAGGAAAAAGAAACGCCAGCTCATTTTGCCTGCACCTCTCTAGGAGACCCTGAGAAGGCCAGTGTGTCAGTTCCTCTTTCCTCTTGTCTTTGGGAAAAGACCCTGCAATTCATGTATGTGTTGGCTCAAACTCCTGATGTCACATGTCTCCTGAAAAGCCTACCAGAGGATTTCTCGACATCTCCAGAACAAATTGCTTCTGTAAAGATCCCAGTGACCTATCTCCGTATACCTGGACGTCAGACCAAAAGGGACAACTGACTTCCTTCCATAGCTTCTTTATTTTCTTCAAAAATTAACAAGTATTTGTCCAAAGTATCCTTTTTTTTGGTCTTTTTTTTGTAACAGACCTCTGCAGAGAGAATTTCTATATTTTGTGTGTGCGTGTGTGTGAGAGGAATATAAAAAGGGAACTTTCATATTTCAATCTGTGTGAATGCTTTGCTTCTGGATAAGTCTTGTTTGATAATAAACTAATAATTTTGTTGTTTATGAAAGAAACCTAGTTGGTGTATTTTATTTTGGGATAAAAAGTAGAGTATATGATTGACCGAATCGGTAACTGGGTAATTTTTAAAATATATAATGTGACCTGAGAAGAAGTGGGACTAGAAACCAGTGCACTCCGCCCACCTTGGTCCTAACACCAGTTTGGATTAAGAGAACTGAGCTCACACGAACAAGCCCAGAAAAAGCTCCCAATCGCCAACCCCTCCCTCAAACCTGTCAAAAGCATACTTGAGAGAGGTGAGGGCTTGGGGGCTGGGCCGGGGGGGGAAAAGGGGCTGAGGCGGGTTGACATTCTCGTTTGATAATGGTCTGGAATAGTAGGGAGATTAAAATGCAACAGAAAAAGGAAGGTTATGGCAAATCTAAGGTTCAGAATAGATTAGAGGGTCAAGCTGAATACAGAAAGCATAGAGGAGAACTTAAAAAGAGGGGTAAGAAGAGGAAAGAGAGAGCATGAGGCTGGATTAGCGGCTAACCTAACAGGGGACCCCAAAGCCTTTTCTAAATATATAAACAAACAGTAAAAGGATAGAGGGGGGGAGGTAGGACCGATTCGGGTGCCCAAAAAAGAGATTTTCTTGTGGAGGTACATGCCTTGGCCAGGGTACTAACTTTTCATTTGTCTTCACTGGAGAATGCTGTCAACATAGCAACAAAGTAGGAGCCAGCTGTGATATTGGATAGAATAAATGCAGATAAATAGTAGCCACTTAAAAGATCAGCAGCACTCAACGCAGAAACACTACGTGGGCTGGAGGGGCTGAATCCTAGATTGCTGAGAACAGTACATGTGGAAATTGCAGAGATTCTGGCCTCAATCTTCCTAATCCTCCTTGGGGTTTGATCCCAGACTGGGAGGGCTTTAACTGTCACACCCCTGTTTAAAAAAAGAATAAACCCAGCAACTACAGGCCAGTCAGCCGAAGTTAGTGGTGGGAAAACCCAGGACAAAATTATTGAGCTTTTGGAAAAGGATGGGTTAATAAATGGAAGTCAGCACAGATTTACTAAAGGCAAATCGTTTTTGATGATAAAGTTCTTTGAGAAGTAACAGAGACGGTCGACAGATAATGTGTACATGGACTTTCAAAAGGCATTTGATAAAGTGGTGAATGGTTGTTTTTCAGACTGGATGGCAGTGTACAGTGGTGTTCCCCAGGAGTTGGCAATAGAATCACTGCTTTTTGGTATGCATTGGTGACCTGGACTTTGGTATACAAGGCATAATTTCAAAATTTTCAGATAACGTGAAGCTTGCAAGTAAAATAAACAGTGAGCAGGATAGTAACAGACTTAATAGGACATTGACAGACTGGGAACATGGGAAGACACATGGCAGCTGCAATTAAACACAGAGAAGTGTGAAGTGATTCATTTTGGTTGGAAGAATGAGGAGAGGCAATATAAATTAAAGGGTACAATTTCAAACGGGGTGCAGGAACAGAGAGACCTGGGGGTCTATGTACAGAAATCTTTGCAGATGGCTGGACCAATTGAGAAGGCTGCTACAAAGGTATATGGGATCTTTGGTTTATTAACAGAGGAATAGATTATAAAAGCTATTATACTAAAGTTATACTAAACCTTGATAAAACACTGGTCACACCTCAGCTGGAGTTTTGTGTCCAACTTTGGGCACTGCACTTTAGGAAGGATGTCAAGGCCTTGGAGAGGGTGTGGACAAGGATTTACCAGAACGGGACCAGAGATGAGGGACTTCAGGTATGTGGAGAGACTGGAGAAGCTGTGATTGTTCTCCTTAGAGCAGAGAAGGTTAAGGGGAAATTTAATCGAGGTGTTCAAAATCATGGAGGTTTCAGTGACAGAAGAGCCAGAATCCAGAGGACGTAAGATAACTGGCGAAGGAGCCAAAGCGAAGATGGGGAGAATTTTTTTTTAATGCAGTGAGTTGTTGTGATCTGGAACGTGCTGCCTGAAAGGACAGCGGAAGCAGATTCAATAATAACTTTCAAAAGGGAATTGGAAAATTACTGGAGAAGGAAAGATTTGCAGGGCTATGGGGAAAGAGCAGGGGAGTGGGATTAATTGGATATCTCTTTTAAAGAACTGAAGCAGACACGATACAACACACTGACAACTGCTGATGCGAGGAACTGTGCACAGGAAGACGACAGGCACCTAGAGGTTTGGAGGCACCATGAGCAGAGAGCGACAGGAACAGCCCCAGGGAAATGCTCACCTCCAACCCCAGCTGCTTGATGGCCAACTCCAGCTGTTTGGCTCTGGAATTCATTGCTTCAACCTGTTAAAGGAGACAAAAACAATCAGTGTGGCAGTCAGTGCAGATGAACAGAGGCTGAGGGCAGGCGAGTCAGCATCTGAACCAGAGACCAGTGTCCTTCTGTACCAGTCTTACGTTATCAGGTGCTCTATGGACCGTTATGGCTACTATTTCTTTCCCTCCAGCCCCCAATGAAACCAGTACCTGACTGCAGGCTCGTAAATGTTCCAGTTCCAACCTCCAGGTCTGCTGTTCCGTTTGTCGTTGCTCAATTGCATTCCTTAGCTCCGCAATCTCATCTTCCAGGGGGTTGCAGTCACTGGTCAGACGCAGAGCACTGAAAGAACAGATGTTCACTTGTCATCCAGTAACGAACTATTAATGCACTATGTATTCCTGCTGCACTAGACCCACTCAAGCATCACCATTATCGACCACAATCCCCCCTTCGAACTTCATCTAATCCAATGGCCATATCCCATCCCACAGTTCTGCTCGCCCATCACCCTGTGTGGCAACAGTTCCTGGACCCCCAACCCCTCATCCTTGTTTTCAAAACCCTCCCCAGCCTCATCCCTTCTCCATCTCTATAACATCCTCCAGCCCTGCAACCACACCCTCGTTTGGCGAGGATATTACAGCTTGCAGAACCATGACAGACACAGATCAGTCATGATCTAACTGAATTGACGGAACCAACTCAAGGAGCTGAATGGCCTCTGCCTAAGTCTTATGTTCCCTCAACATTACCCCAACCCCCACACACTCTGCGTTCCCCTGACCCCGGCCATGCTTACTTCCTCAAACTCCCTGCGCCCAACATTGTCAGCCAAGCGGACCCCACATTCTGGAATTTTCTCTGAATGTCCGGCTGCCTCTCCACGTCTCTCTCCCCCTTAAAGGCCCTTCCTAAAACGCACCTCTTTGACCAATCTCTGGTCACCCCTCCTAATATACCTCCTTACAACGCCCCCCCGCACCCGCCGTACCTCAGGATCTCGGTTACGTTGTGAGAGTCGGTCTTGGTGCAGATGAAGGCAATGCGTCCATATTGACCATCCATCAACAGCTGCCTGCGGAGACTCTCATCCAGCATGTCCTTCGCTGTCTTGTCATCGACCGCTCGCGTCACGTTGGCAACGATCCACACGGCGTCACAGTTCTTCAGGTACTGAGCACAAGAGAGCAACAGCAGAATTACAACCAGATGGTGCCCCTGCACCCAACCCCTGACCAATGACCTCCAGAGTTAACACTTCAGGTTGGCGATAAAAGGTCAAGTAACTGAAATGTGAATGCGCTTCTCTCTCCATGGATGCTGCCTGACTGGCTGGGCACCCCCAGTTAGCTACAAGCACAGGTATAGTAGGATAGTGGTTATGCTACTGGACGAAAAATACAGAGGTTTCAACTAATGATCTGAAGACATGAGTTCAAATCCCACCACGGCAGCTGGGGGAATTTAGATAAGTTAATTAAATAAATCTGGAATAAAAAAAATTTTTCTTCTCCCTCGATCTGCCGTTGCACCTCTTGTAAATCCTCTATTTCCTTTTTTTAATCTATGCCCTTTGTAAACTGTTGTGCTGTCACATCCAAACCCAATCCTCTTCATCCTCAGCATCCATGCTCACTCTGAGCTGGAGAAGTAGCACTTCCTAACCTGAGATTGCTGAAGCCAACTGTATCACCCTGTCACAGTCCTGATGAGATGAGTCAGTTTGAACTAGAGATTAAACCCAGATCCTTTCTGAGCTATTCAACTGATAAACTAAGCTAAGTGGAACCTATTTCAGTCAGGATGTTTCCCGTTGCCGCTTTGAATCTTTCATCACCTGGATTCTTGTATGTGTGTGAAGATTTCTGTAATGCATTGAGCAAGGGTACCTTTGTTAGCTCAGCTTAGTTGCTAGTGGATCTCTATTGAGTCAGAAATTTGAAGATTCGTGGCTGAGTACAGACCTGAGCATGTAATCAAGGCTAACTACTACATTTGTGTTATATTGTCGGAGGTGCCCTTTTTCAAATGCAGCATTAAATAGAGACTCCATCTCTCTCAGTTGAATATGAATAATCCCATGTCACTATTTAAAGAGACTGCCCAGTGTCTTGGCCAGCATTTCTCTTTTAATACCACCAAAAACTGATTATATGCTCATTCATTTGCTGATGGCAGGAACTTGCTGTGTGTAAACTGGCCCATGTGTCTGTCTAAATGACAGCAGTAACTACATCTCACATGCAATTCATTGGTGTTAACGATTTATTCAGTGCACTCAGCCACGAAATCCACAGCACAAACTTTGCATGCTCAATTCAACATCACTGAGCCCATGAAGGTATGATATCACCTGTGGCCCAATGCATTGATACCACAGTACAGTAACTGCTACAGCGTGAAAGCCTTTATACTAGTGAAAGTTTTTTTATAGCAAAAATGAAACCACTCTACAACTTAGTATTGCGTTTTGGAGACTCTCTCGAGTTTCAAACCAGGTCAGTTTCCTTTGAGTTCGTCCTGATCATTCTATTCAAGTTCTCTCACTTTTGTTTTGTTGTGGATTTGACTCTCTAAATTAAAATCAATTTGTACTTCTGGTGCAATTTTCTGTTGTGTCCACGTTAACCGTTTGCTACTCTGTCTGTCAAATGGACATGCCACTTTTGCCCGGGCAGGTTGAAGTTTGAATATGTTTGGATATCTTGCTTATAGAACAATATCATATTGGAAAAAACACAGCTTAAACCAGTGCACTTGGATTTTGCCTCATGCAAAATCCAGCCACTAATAACTATTTGTATTACACTTATGTTAAACTGTTCAAAATCTCCTCTTCAAGGAAAGTAAAGTGCCTGGGATGTTTTACCATGTTGAAGACACTTTATAATGCAAGATATTATTGTTATGGATGTATGCAAAGTATAAAGTATTACTCAACACAAACACATGATCTCAGGTGATCCGCACACCACGTGACTCAGCAAATCAGCCATATTTCCCCATGTCATGCATTTCCTGATGGTTGTTGATTGAATATTTTTGTTCAATCCTATATTGTCTCTGAGAATGGAATTGTTGGCCAGTTGACCACTTCACAGCAGCACCTGATCAGTAAGACAAGTGTATTTTTTTTCAGATACCTACTGCATCTAAGACAAACAATTAAGGAACACCTTTTTTTTTTAGAAAAAAGACATGCGTTTCCAGTGTGCGAGAACAACCTGCAGTGAGATCTCCCAACACCAGACATGTTTCCATGGTCACTGGTCTAACATACAACATATGAAAAAGTCAGACTGGAAAGGATCAGCCTATCCCCACACAGTTACACTTTGTGCATTACGAGATGGACAGTCCCTACCTAACGGGAGCTATGCAATCTTCTGCGAGAGGGGCAAAACCAGATAAAACCATGCCAATTAGAGGAAAAGAATATAGAAGAAATTTTCCTTTCCTTCTTCAAAAAAAAAGCTGAGATATGATTTAGCTAAAATGGACTGGAAACAGCTATTTGAAGGTAAGTCAGTGCCAGATCAGTGGGAGGCATTCAAGGAACAGAGTGTGAGGCTCCAAAGCAAATACGTTCCCATAAAGAACAAGAGTGGGACTAATAAACCCAGAGCCCCCGGATGTCAAGGGGCTTAAAGGAGACAGTAAAGGAAAAAAGGGAAGCTTATGACAGGTACCAAGAGCACAATATTGCTGAAAACTTAAAGGAATATAAAAATTGTAGGGGTGAAATTAAAAAGGCAATCAGGAAAGCAAAGAGAGAGCATGAAAAAAATATTAGCAAATAAAATGAAGGAAAACCCAAAGTTTTTTTTATTATAAATACATAAAGGGCAAGAGGATAACTAAAGAAAGTGTATGGCCTATTAGGGACTATAAGGGTAACCTGTGTGTGTAGGCAGAGGATGTGGATATGGTTCTTAACGAATACTTTGTGTCTGTTTTCGCAAAAGAGAGGGACAATGCAGACATTGCAATCAGGGAGGGAGGAGTGTGAAATGTTAGAAATTAACATAGTATTACGATCCTGTAGTTTTTTTTCCGGGAAGAATGCGGTGTGCCTTTAAGGCTGGAAAAAGAGCCATGCTGCTTTAAGGCAGCAAGCTCTAAAGACTATGTCAAAGAGTGCACTCTTGTTGCCTTGGATACAGCTATTCGGAGACTGCGATTCAAAGGGTACATTCTCATTACCTTGGATACAGTCACTTGGACTGAGCACCAAGAGATACATTTGTTACAATTTAATTTTGAGGAATGTGGGGGGAAGATAAAAATAAAAAATACAAATTGACTATCTTTCAGCAGCTTGGACAGACAAAAATTAATTGATGTTGCTGAGGATTAGTGAGACATTAAACCAAGGCCGTGTCTGCTCTCTCAAATGGATCTAAATGATCACATAGCACTATTTTGACCTTTGGCATGTTTCCGGCAGTTCCTGCAGCCATACTGGTGCCAAACGTCGTGTCCTGCACTCCTTTGGACCCCACCAGAAAGGCCGAGAGGGGGGTTTTGACGACTGGGCAACTCTCAACCTCCATAAATTTGCCCAGGCATGCGCCATGGAGAGGTCACTCCACTGACCACCTCCAGGCGCGTATCCATTGTCTCTCGAGATAAGGAGGCCCAAAAGAAAGAAAGAAGAATTTTGAGCTGGCTTGCAGTGCAAACAGCCTATTCTAACAGAGAAAAACAGACAGACATCTATGTGTTAGCACCTGAAAGAAGAGCTCTCAGCCATTTAAACTGAAGGAAGATAATGTAGTCTGTATTATTATCTCTCCAAATTCTAAAAAAGTACAAGCCAAAATAGAGATTTCTGATAATTTAAACTGAAAGGGAAGTTAGACTGTGACAATCTTTTATAGCTCAAAAGTTGTAAAGTCAAATTGATTAATTTAAAAAGTGTTTCAAGTCCATAATTGTTGAAATTCATCGCTGGAGAAGGAAAGCATCACTTACTGCTGGAATTAGACTACAGACTGTTCTACTGTTGAAGAACCTTTTTTTCCCATCGGACGGCTATGAGGACTTCAAGCAACATTGGACTGTAAATTTGCAAGGACTCTAATTTTTTCTATTTTAAATATTGTTTATGTCTTAGTAGTGTTTAAGAATTTTGTTTTCTAATTAAACAATTAATTTGTTGATTTGGCTAGCCTCATTCGGGGGTTAATAGATGGTACAATTTGGCTG
Source organism: Heterodontus francisci (assembly GCF_036365525.1). Taxonomy (NCBI): domain Eukaryota; kingdom Metazoa; phylum Chordata; class Chondrichthyes; order Heterodontiformes; family Heterodontidae; genus Heterodontus; species Heterodontus francisci. Next base: position 219,807,650 of record NC_090372.1, on the reverse strand, counting down.
GGTCTTCCTTTAATTCGGAAAGTTTAAAATGATATGTTAGGCAATCCGTGGAAGGAGAGGATTGAGTTAACAGTGCGTTTCTCCCACCACAATCAGAATTGTATATTTTGATTGGGGGCTTTGACTGGAGCGGTCGATCGTAATAATAGTGAAAGAGGAGGTATTAAGGGGTTCAACATCTTTAAAAGTGGATAAATCCCCAGTCCCAGGTAAAAATTTATTCTAGGCTGTTAAGGGAAGCGAGAGGAGAAATGGCAGCGGCTCTGACCATTGTTTTCCAATCTTCTCTGGCTACAGGTGTGGTGCCAGAGGACGGGAGGACAGCTAACACTGTACCGTTGTTTAAAAAGGGAGAAAGGGATAGACCGAGTAATTACAGGCCAGTCAGCCTAATGTCGGTGGGAAAATTATTTTAATAATTTCTGTGGGACAGGATAAATCTTCATTTAGAAAATGATAGATTAATCAATGAGAGCATGGAAGGGAAGGTTGTGTCTAACATGATTGAATTTATTGAGGAGGGTCGATGAAGGTAGTGCATTTGATGTAGCTGATATGAATTTTAGCAAGGCTTTTCATAAGATCCCACACGGCAGACTGGTCACGAAAGTAAAAGTCCATGGAATCCAAGGCAAATTGGCAGGTTGCATCCAAACTTGGCTTAGAGGCAATGACTGATGGGTGTTTTTGTCACTGGAAGGAGTTCTGCAGGACTCAGTACTAGGTCCCTTGCTTTTTGTGGAATATATCAATGATATACAAGTGCCAGGCAATGACCATCTCCAACAAGAGAGAATCTAACCATCTCCCCTTGACATTCAATGGCATTACCATTGCTGAATCCCCCACTATCAACATCCAAGGGGCTACCATTGACCAGAAACTGAACTGGAGTAACCATATAAATACCGTGGCTAAAAGAGCAGGTCAGAGGCTAGGAATCCTGCGGTGAGTAACTCACCTCCTGACTCCCCAAAGCCTGTCCACCATCTACAAGGCACAAGTCAGGAGTTTGATTGAATATTCTCCACTTGCCTGGATGGGTGCAGCTCCAACAACACTCAAGAAGCTCGACACCATCCAGGACAAAGCAGCCCGCTTGATTGGCATCCCATCCACAAACATTCACTCCCTCCACCACCGACACATACTGGCAGCAGTGTGTACCATCTTCAAGATGCACTGCAGCGACACACCAAGGCTCCTTAGACAACACCTTCCAAACCCACAACCTCTGCAACTAGAAGGACAAGGGCAGCAAATGCATGGGAACACCACCACCTGCAGATTCCCCTCCAAGTCACACACCATCCTGACTTGGAACTATATCGCCGTTCCTTCACTGTCACTGGGTCAGAATCCTGGAACTCCCTCCTAACAGCACTGTGGGTATACCTACCCCACATGGACAGTAGCGGTTCAAGAAGGCAGCTCACCACCACCTTCTCAAGGGCAATTAGGGATGGGCAATAAATGCTGGCCTGGCCAGCGACGCCCACATCCCATGAATGATTTTTTTAAAAATTTGGAATTGAATGTAGAGTGTATGATTGAGAAGTTTGTCGACGATACAAAAATTGACTGGTTGATAATGAAAAAGCTGTAGATTACAGGAAGTTATCAATGGATTAATCAGGTGGACGGAACAGTGGCAAATGGAGTTCAATCTGTAGAATTGTGAGGTAATGCATTTGGGGAAGGCTAACAAGACATGGGAACGTACAATAAATAGCAGGACACTGATAAGTGTAGAGGAAATGAGGAACCTTGGAGTGCATGTCCACAGATCCCTGAAGGTGGCTGGACAGGTAGATAAGCTGATCACGAAGGCATACGGGATACTTAACTTTATTAGCCGAGGCATAGAACATAAGAGCTGGAAGGTTACACTGGAAATCTATAGAACACTAGTTAGGTCAGAGCTGGAGTACTGGATGCAGTTCTGGTCACAGCACTACAGGAAAGATGTGATTGCACTAGAGAGGGTACAGAGGAGATTTACGAGGATGTTGCCTGGACTGGAGAATTTTAGTAATGAGGAAAGATTGGAAAGAGCTTTCTTTGGAACATAGGAGGTTGAGGGGAGACCTAATTGAAGTGTATAATATTATGAGGAGTCCCAATAGAGTGGATAGGAAGGCCCTATTGAGGGATCCATAACCAGGGGGCATAGATTTAGGGTAGGAGGTTTACAGGAGATTCAAAGGGAAATTTTTTCACCGAGGTTGGTGGAAATCTGGAACTCACTGCCTGAAAGGGGTGGCAGAGGCAGAAACCCTCATAACATTTAATAAGTACTTGGCTATGCACTTGAAGTGCCGTAACCTACAAAGCTACAGACCAAGAGCTGGTAAGTGGGATTAGGCTGGATAGCTCATTGTCAGCCAGCATGGACATGATGGGTCAAATGGCCTCCTTCTGTGCTATAAATTTCTACGAGATCTGTAATGGTGACCATGAAACTAACTGATTATTGTTAAAAACCCATCTGGTTCACTAATGTCCTTGAGAAGGAAATCTGCCATGCTTACTCGGTCTGGCCTACATGTGAGTCCAGACACATGCTGGACTCTTACCTACCCTATGAAATGGTCGAGCAAGCCACTCAGTTGCATTCAAGGCAGCAGCTCATCAGCACATTTTCAAGGGCAATTAGGGATGGGCAATAAATGCTGGCCTTGTAGGTGATGAATGAATAACAAGAAAGTATGACATTACAGCGACAGAATTACTAGCAGACAGTTATAAGCTGTGATTGCAATACCTCACCCCTTGACAAACCCCAACCGAACCCTCCCGGCAACCAGGGGAGGCATTTAAATTCAAACTCATCAACCAAATCAATCGGCTGTTCAAATCCCCCTGCCCCCAAAAACCACTCCTTGCTCCCCCCCCTGCCCCCGAGTACACCCCCCACCCGGCCTGGTGGGGGGTGGACTCGGGGGCAGGGGGGGAGGGGGGGGTCTAAAATCTAATGCCCAGCTCCCACTCACCCTCCCAGGCTGGGTTTGACACGGAGGGGGTTGCATGGACTGTGTATATAGTGCCCATGATCTCACTCCCCCTCATCAGCTCCAGCTCCAGTTACGGTTGATGCCGGGTGACCCTGCCTGCTCACCTCCTTGGCGATGCAATTCCTCGCAGCGTTGGAATCTCTGACACCAGGAAGGTCGACCAGGACGGCTCCTGTCCGTAGCACTGCAGACCTCGGGACTCGGATGCGCACTCGCTTCACAATCGGCCAGAACTCTCCGCCTTGGCAGCCCCGGGAATCGTCAGTGCGAGAATCGATGAAACTCTGCACCTTGCAGCGGAAATCTCTGGCCTGGAGATTGGACAGGAAACAGAGGAGATTTACGAGAATGGTTCCAGGGATGAGGGACTTCAGTTAATATGGAGAGACTGGAGAAGCTGGGATTGTTCTCCTTACAGCAGAGAAGGTTAAGAGGAGATTTAATAGAGGCGTTTAAAATCATGAAGGGTCTTGATGGAGTAAATAAAGAGAAACTGTTTCCAGTAGCAGGAGGGTAGGAAACTAGATGACACACATTTAAGATAATTGGATAAAGAACCCGAGGGAAGACGAGAATTTTTCTTTTTTACACAGTGAGTTGTTGCGATCTGGAACGCACTGCCTGAAAGGGCGGCGGAAGCAGATTCAATAATAACTTTCAAAAGGGAATTGGATAAATACTTGGAGATGAGAATCTGCAGGGCTGTGGGGGAAAGAGCAGGGGGAGTTCGACTAATTAGATCGCTCTTTTAAAGAGCCAGCACAATAACGATGGGCCGAATGGCCACCTTCTGTGCTGGATCATTCTATGATAGCAGGCTGGCACGATCACTCTGAGACACCTGAACGGCTGTGATAAGACCAGGGTCCCAATTACAGTAACACAGGCTGAGGGAGCGGAAATACAAGACATTAAAAGTATAACACGTTGAGTCTTGGATTGGAAATCTTTATAATAAAAAGAATAAATCTGATGTCATTCAAAGTCCATTTAGGACCGATATTCAGTAAGTGAAACCTCCGCTGCATCTTCCTTGATTAAAAATTAAAAGATCAGTGGCTCAGAAAGCAATTCCCTTCTCTCCACCCTCAGTGTAAAGGGTCAAATATCACAACTGCAAGACAACTTTGACCAACCTGGGTTTCGGAGATGTTCTCTGTCTTTCCCAGGTAGGACGTGACGTCTCGAATCTGCTTCAGCTCCTTGTACGGGAGGATTTTACCGTAAACGGCCTTAACACGGCCGTACGCCACACTGGCCTCGGAGTTCGGGTCTGGCCGCCGCCTCTTCAGCCGGCCGGCCTTGTCGGTCATGTCACTGAGCAGCGAGAGGAGCTCATTATCCCATTCCTGAGGCCCAAAAATACAAGTGACATAAAGATACAATTAAAAGGAAGAAAGTTTTTGTATAACACCTTTCACAATAACCAGAAGTTGCAAAGCCAATGAACTAATGCTGTCATATGGGAAGCACAGCTGCCATTTTGCACACCGCAAACAGCAATGTGATGATGACCCAGATAATCTGTTTTTGTGATGCTGGTTGAAGGATAGATATTGGCACCAGGACACCAGCTGCTTCAAATAGTGGGATCTTTTACATCAACCTGAGAGGCTAGATGGGCTTAATGTCTCATCTGAAAGACAAGACAGTGCAGCGCTCCCAGTACTGACCCTCCGACAGTACTGACCCTCCGACAGTGCAGCACTCCCTCAGTACTGACCCTCCGACAGTGCAGTACTCCCTCAGTACTGGCCCTCCGACAGTACTAACCCTCTGACAGTACTGACCCTCCGACAGTGCAGCACTCCCTCAGTACTGACCCTCCGACAGTGCAGCACTCCCTCAGTACTGACCCTCCGACAGTGCGGCACTCCTTCAGTACTGACCCCCCGACAGTGCAGCACTCCCTCAGTACTGACCTTCCGACAGTACTAACCCTCTGACAGTGCAGCACTCCTTCAGTACTGACCCTCCGACAGTGCAGCGCTCCCTCAGTACTGACCCTCCGACAGTGCAGCACTCCCTCAGTACTGACCCGACAGTGCAGCGCTCCCTCAGTACTGACCCTCCGACAGTGCAGCACTCCCTCAGTACTGACCCTCCGACAGTGCAGCACTCCCTCAGTACTGACCTTCCGACAGTGCAGCACTCCCTCAGTACTGACCCTCCGACAGTGCAGCACTCCCTCAGTACTGACCCTCCGACATCAAGGGATTCGGGGATAGCGCAGGAAAGTGGCCTTAAGGCAGCTGATCAGCCATGATCAAAATGAATGAAGGGCTGAATGGCCTACTCCTGCTCCTATGCCTGCAAATATGGCTACAATACACTCAGTCCCTTCATCCAAGTTATTAATATAGATCAGCAATAGATGCGGCCACAGGACAGATCCCTGGGCACCCACTAGTTAGAGTTTGCCGACCTGAAAATGCCCCATTTTCCCAACTCTCTGGTTCATGTCAGTTAGCCAATCCTCTATCCATGCTAATTTGTAACCCCCAATACCATGAGCTCTTACCTTGTGCAGTAACCTTCTATGTGGTACTTTATCGAATGCCTTTTGGAAATCCAAATACACTACATCTACTGGTTCCCCTTTCTTCACCTACTTGTTACATCTTCAAGGAAATCTAATAAAATTGTCTACCACTATTTCACAAATCCATGCTCACTCTGCCTGAGTGCATTATGATTTTCTAAATGTCCTGCTACTACTTCCTTAATAATAGATTCCAGCATTTTCCCAATGACAAATGTTAGACTAACTGGCCTACAGTTTCCTGCTTTCTGTCTCCCCCACTTCCTTGAATAGAGGTGTTACATTTGCGGCTTTCCATTCCACTGGGACCCTTCCAGAATATTGGGAATTTTGGAAGATGACAACCAATGCATCCGCTATCTCTGCAGCCACTTCTTTTAAGTGGCAACACAGGTAGACAGGGTGGTGAAGAAGGCGTATGGCATGCTTGCCTTCATCGGCCAAGACACTGAGTACAAGAGTTGGGACGTCATGTTACAGTTGTAAATAACGTTGGTTAGGCCGTATTTGGAGGATTGTGTGCATTTCTGGTTGCCGCACTACAGGGAAGATGTGATTAAGCTAGAGAGGGTGCAGAAAAGATTGAGGGTGCAGATTTGGGCAGCATAGTAGGGCAGTGGTTAGCACCGCAGCCTCACAACTCCAGCGATCCGGGTTCAGTTCTGGGTACTGCCTGCATGGAGTTTGCAAGTTCTCCCTGTGACTGCGTGGGTTTCCGCCGGGTGCTCCGGTTTCCTCCCACAGCCAAAGACTTGCAGCTTGATAGGTAAATTGGCCATTGTAAATTGCCCCTAGTGTAGGTAGGTGGTAGGAGAATGGTGGGGATGTGCTAGGGAATATGGGATTAATGTAGGATTAGTATAAATGGGTGGTTGATGGTCGTCACCGACTCAGTGGGCCAAAGGGCCTGTTTCAGTACTGTAAATCTCTATAGAACTCCATATAAAAGATTCACAAGGATGTTGCCTGGTTTGGAGGGCTTGAGTTATAAAGAGAGATTGGATAGGCTGGGTCTGCTTTCCCTGGAGCGACAGAGGCTGAGAGGGGACATGATAGAGGTATATAAAATTATGAGAGGCATAGGTAGGGTAGATAGCCAGAGTCTGTTTCCCATGGTAGGGGTGACTAAAACTAGAGGGCATAGACTTAAGATGAGAGGGAGGAGGTTTAAAGGGGATCAAAGGGGTAAATATTTCACACAAAGAATAGTGGGTATCTGGAATGAGCTGCCAGAGGAGGTGGTGGATGCAGGAACAGTAGCAACATTTAAGAGGCATCTGGACAGGTACTTGAATGAGCAAGGCATAGAGGGATATGGAATTAATGCAGGCAGGTGGGATTAGTATAGATAGACATTATGGTGGGCATGGACGCGGTGGGCCGAAGGGCCTGTTTCTATGCTATACGACTCTATGACCCTAGGATGCAGATCCAGGGGACTTGTCAGCCTTTAGTCCCATTAATTTTCCCAGTACTTTTTCGCTACTGATAGTGATCGTTTTAAGTTCCTCCCTCCCTTTTGCCTCATTCAGATTTCCAGCATCTGGAGTATTTTGCATTTGTATCCAATAATTAAAGCAGCGACTGCTATTGTTCTTGAGCAGTGAATGCAGCCCCTCCTTTAACAAAGCCCTAGCAAACCTGGAGTCAACGGGAATCGGTGAAAAACTCTCCACTGGTTGGAGTCATACTTAGCACAAAGGAAGATGGTTGTGGTTGTTGGAGGTCAATCATCTCAGCTTCAGACATCACTGCAGGAGTTCATCTTCAGCTGCTTCATCAATGACCTTCCTTCAATCATAATGTCAGAAGTGGGGATGTTCGCTAATGATTGCACAACGTTCAGCACCATTCATGACTCCTCAGATACAGAAGCAGTCACTGTCCAGATGCAGACAGACCTGGACAATATCCAGGCTTGGGCTGATAAGTGGCAAGTTACATTTGCGCCACACAAGTGCCAGGCAATGACCATCTCCAACAAGAGAGAATCCAACCATCTCCCCTTAACATTAATATTGCTGAATCCCCCACTATCAACAGCTTGGGGGTTATCATTGACCAGCCGCATAAATACTGTAGCTACAAGAGCAGGTCAGAGGCTAGGAATCCTGCGGCGAGTAACTCACCTCCTGACTCCCCAAAGCCCGTCCACCATCTACAAGGCACAAGTCAGGAGTGTGATGGAATACTCTCCACTTGCCTGGATGGGTGCAGCTCCAACAACACTCAAGAAGCTCGACACCATTCAGGACAAAGCAGCCCGCTTGATTGGCACCCCATCCACGAACATTCACTCCCTTCACCACCGAGGCACAATGGCAGCAGTGTGTACCATCTACAAGATGCACTGCAGCAATGCACCAAGGCTCCTTAGACAACACCTTCCAAACCCGTGACCTCTACCAACTAGAAGGACAAGGGCAGCAATACATGGGAACACCACCACCTGCAAATTCCCCTCCAAGTCACACACCATCCTGACTTGGAACTATGTCGCTGTTCCTTCACTGTCACTGGGTCAAAATCCTGGAACTCCCTCCCTAACAGCACTGTGGGTATACCTACACCAAATGGACAGCAGTGGTTCAAGAAGGCAGCTCACCACCACCTTCTCAAGGGCAATTAGGGATGGTCTATAAATGCTGGCCGAGCCAGCGACACCCACATCCCATGAAAGAATAAAAAAAAACACAGGGTGGGGGGAAATCAGCCCAGCTCACCTCTTCAGAGAAGAATTCCACCTCAGCCTGATAACTGTCAGATTGGACATTGTGCGAGACTTCGACTGCCACGGCAGTACAGGCCCTCATGGCAGAGGTGGGTAGGACAGCCTCCTCGTCCAGCAGAGCATTCAGCAGACTGCTCTTCCCCGAGCCTGTATCTCCGATCACCGCCACGTGGGTCAAAGGGGGGACTGTCTCTCGCTGCAGCTCCTCAATCTTCTCCCTAGAGACAGTGGGGGTGGGGGAGAGAGAGCAGGTCAGCAACTGTTAAAGGGATAATAGAGTAACAGGAACATTTATTTAGTGCCTTTCACAACCTTGAGACAACAAAAAACATTTCCACAGCAAGTGAGAACATTTCTGAAATGTCGTCACAGTTGTAATGTAGGAAATTCAGCAGCTATTTTCTGCATAGCATGATCCCACAAACAAAGTGATAAATTACCAGCTAATTTTATTTTAGTGATGATAGTTGCCAGATAAATATGGGCCAGGGACAAGGGAGAACTCCACTGCTTTTCATCCAATAGCAGCCGTACAATCTTTGAATTCTTCATGACAGCGCAGGAGAGGCCTCTGTTTAACATCTCATCCAAAAGATAACACCTTCAGTGCAGGGCTCCCTCAGTACTGCCCCTCCACCAGTGCAGGGCTCCCTCAGTACTGCCCCTCCACCATTGCAGTGCTCCCTCAGTACTGCCCCTCCACCAGTGCAGTGTTCCCTCAGTACTGCCCCTCCACCAGTGCAGTGTTCCCTCAGTATTGCCCCTCCACCAGTGCAGTGTTCCCTCAGTACTGTCCTTCCACCAGTGCAGTGCTCTCTCAGTACTGCCCCTCCACCAGTGCAGTGTTCCCTCAGTACTGTCCTTCCACCAGTGCAGTGCTCTCTCAGTACTGCCCCTCCACCAGTGCAGTGCTCCCTCAGTACTGCCCCTCCACCAGTGCAGTGTTCCCTCAGTACTGCCCCTCCACCAGTGCAGTGTTCCCTCAGTACTGCCCCTCCACCAGTGCAGTGCGCCCTCAGTATTGCCCCTCCACCATTGCAGTGCTCCCTCAGTACTGCCCCTCTACCAGTGCAGGGCTCCCTCAGTACTGTCCTTCCACCAGTGCAGTGCTCTCTCAGTACTGCCCCTCCACCAGTGCAGTGCGCCCTCAGTATTGCCCCTCCACCATTGCAGTGCTCCCTCAGTACTGCCCCTCCACCAGTGCAGTGCGCCCTCAGTATTGCCCCTCCACCAGTGCAGTGCGCCCTCAGTACTGCCCTTCCACCACTGCAGTGTTCCCTCAGTACTGCCCCTCCACCAGTGCAGTGCGCCCTCAGTACTGCCCCTCCACCAGTGCAGTGCGCCCTCAGTACTGCCCCTCCACCAGTGCAGTGCTCCCTCAGTACTGCCCCTCCACCAGTGCAGTGCGCCCTCAGTACTGCCCTTCCACCAGTGCAGTGCGCCCTCAGTACTGCCCTTCCACCAGTGCAGTGCTCCCTCAGTACCCAATACACGCTGGCTACAGGTGTGGTGCCAGAGGACTGGAGGACAGCTAAAGTTGTACCATTGTTTAAAAAGGAAGAAAGGGGATAGACTGAGTAATCACAGGCCAGTCGGTCTAACCTCGGTGGTGGGAAAATTATTGGAGAAAAATTCTGAGGGACAAGATAAATCTTCATTTAGAAAGACAGACAGCATGGATTTGTTAAAGGAAGCTTGTGTCTGACTAATATGACTGAATTTTTTGAGGTAACAAGGAGGGTCGATGAAAGTAGTGCATTTGATGTCGTCTATATGGATTTTAGCAAGGCTTTTGATAAAGTTCCACATGGCAGACTGGTCACGAAAGTTAAAACCCATGGGGTCCAAGGCAAAGTAGCAAGCTGGATCCAAAATTGGCTCAGAGGCAGGAAGCAAAGGGTAATGGTCGATGGGTGTTTTTGTGACCGGAAGGCTGTTTCCAGTGGAATTCTGCAGGGCTCGGTACTAAGTCCTTTGCTTTTTCTGGTACATATATCAATGCTTTGAACTTGGATGTAGGGGGTATGATGACGAATTTTTTAGACGCTATAAAAATTTGTCAAATGATTGACAATGAAGGAAGCTGTAGACTGCAGGAAGATATCAATGGACTAGTCAGGGGGCGGATCAGTGGCAAATGGAGTTCAATCCAGAGAAATGTGAGGTAATACATTTGGGGAAGGCTAAAAAGGCAAGGAAATGTACAATAAATGGTAGGACACTGAGAAGTGGAGAGGAAGTGAAGAACCTTGGAGTGTATATCCACAGATCCCTGAAGGTGGCTGGACAGGTCGATAAAGGTGGTTACGGAGACATACGGGATACTTGCCTCTATTAGCCGAGGCAGAGAATATAAGAGCAGGGAGGTAACGTGGAACTGTATAGAGCACTAGTTAGGCTGGAGTACTGCATGCAGTTCTGGTCACAGCACTACAGGAAAGATGTGATTGCACTCGAGAGGGTTCAGAGGAGATTTACGAGGATGTTGACTGGACTGGAGAATTTTAGTTATGAGGAAAGATTGGAAAGACTCGGTTTGTTTTCTTTAGAACATTGGAGGTTGAGGGGAGACCTAATTGAAGTGTATAAAATTAGGAGGGGTCTAGATAGAGGGGATAGGAAGAACCTATTCCCCTTGGTTAAAGGGTCCATAATCAGGGGCATAGATTGAGTGGAAGAGATAAGAGGTTTAGAGGGGATTCAACAGGAATTTTTCACCCAGAGAGTGGAGGGAATCTGGAACTCACAGCCTGAAAGGATAGTAGAGGCAGAAACACACATAACATTTAAGAAGTACTTAGATATGCATTTGAAGTGCCGTAACCTACAAGGCTAGGGACCAAGAGTTGGAAAGTGGGATGAGGCTGATGGCTCCTTTTCAGCTGACATGGACAAGATGGGCTGAATGGCCTCCTTCAATGCTGCAAATTTCTATGGCTCTATTTTATGAGTACTGATGCTCCAATAGTATTGCGTTCCCTCTCCGACAGTGCGGCACTCCCTCAGTACTGACCCTCCGACAGTGCGACACTCCCTCAGTACTGACCCTCCGACAGTGCGACACTCCCTCAGTACTGACCTTCTGACAGTGCGGCACTCGCTCAGTACTGACCCTCTGACAGTGCGACGCTCCCTCAGTACTGACCCTCCGACAGTGCGACACTCCCTCAGTACTGACCCTCCGACAGTGCAGCACTCCCTCAGTACTGACCCTCCGACAGTGCAGCACTCCCTGAGTGTTGACCCTCCAACAGTGCGGCACTCCCTCAGTACTGACCCTCCGACAGTGCGGCGCTCCCTCGGTACTGACCCTCAAACAGTGCGGCGCTCCCTCGGTACTGACCATCCGACAGTGCGGCACTCCCTGGGTACTGACCCTCCAACAGTGTGGCACTCCCTCAGTACTGACCCTCCGACAGTGGATATTGAGTAAAGCACCTTCAACAGGATGAGTCAGTGACTGTCAAAGGGAAGTGTAGGCATGTACAGCTGGACGGGTCCCACTCCACAGACTTGAGCATATAATCCAAGACCGACACCCCAGGGCTGCAGTTTCAGATGAGACATCAAAGGGACGCCTCTTCTGCTCTCTCATCAAAGATCCCACTTCATATAGTGATGGAGTACTCTCATGTAGATTATCCTATCATTATCTCATTGCTGTCTGTGCACTGCCTTATTTCCCGACTTTACAATGGTCATTACACTTCAAGAAAAGTACTACATTCACCGTGAAACACTTTGGGATATCCCGAGGTGATGAAAGGTGCTACAGAAATGCACATGCTTGAGCGATACTCACTTCCACTCTTTCACATGTGCCTCTTCGATCCCCTGTGCCTGCAGTGTCTGTGAGATGCACTGAAGCAACAGCTCGCACTCCCTCAGCTGGCTAGTGACATCATGGTCCGATGTTGCCCACGAACTATCGGAGTGGCCTCCAGGGAAGGGACACAGAGGAGCAGCATTGACAACTTGCAAAACAATAATGCACACAGATATATAAATATGTATATATTAAACAAAGGGGAATCTGGGGAATTCAGCTTTTAACCATATTTATCAATGATTTGGATGAAGGAACAGAGTTGCATATTCAAGTTTACAGATGACTCTAAGTTAGGAGGAAAAGTAAGTTGTGTAGATGGGAGCAGGAAGTTACCAAAGGACAGAGACAAACTGAGCGAGTGGGTAAAACTGTGGCAGATGGAGTTCAGTGTGGGAAAGCGCGAGTCATCGACTTTGGAGCAGAGAAAGATCAGAGTATTTTCTAAAATGTGAGAAACTCCGAACAGTGGAGAAACAAAATTAAAACAGAAAGTGCTGGAAATACTCAGCAGGTCTGGCAGCATCCATGGACAGAGAATTCTCTGTCATCAGAACTGGCAAAGGTTAGAAACGTAATAGGTTTTTAGCAAGTGTAAAAGGGGAGGGGGAGGAAGAAGAATAAAAGGGAAGGTGTGAGATAGGGCAGAGGGCAGGAGAGATGAAGTGACAAAGATGTCACAGAACAAAGGCAAAGGGAGTGCTAATGGTTGAATTCAAAGACAAAGCATTCGTGCAGAGAGAGTGTTAATGGCAGAATTATGAACAGCTCTGTCTGTGACATCTTTACCCCATGGTTTAGACAAAGAACTTGAGATATTATTAGGCATTTCATATTAAGGGGAACACTTAGAGGTCAATAAAGTCCTGTCAATATAACACACAGGTCCACCCCTGAAAAAGGGTATAAGAGACGTTATAAAAAGGCACTCGGGACTGCAGCCATGACGTAACTTGGTCGGTTGCCAATTAAAGGGCTATGTCACGTCACTACCAAATCAGCCATTCACCCATGTTCATAAGTAAGAGGTTTTTGCTTATGATCACTTGAGCTTGAAGTAAAGGGGTAGCTCTGTGCACGTTTATGTGTAATCTAGGATTACTGTGTGACAGTATTGTTGCATTCTGAACTGTAATCTCTTGCTCTTTTTTTTGTAAGTAAAAGGAACTTATTTCAGAAATTTTAACCTCAAATGGTTTGTTCCTCGTGTCCGAGGTCAGTAAACTGACAAGGAAAAGTCTTACATCTGTGAGTTTTTACAAGCAACATTGGGAATGAGAATGGGGATGGATGTGCAGCAATGGCGGGAAAAGGAACTGGTGCAAAACTAAAATGCAGAAGTGGAGGTGGCTCGGTCTTGAAGATTACACGAGGCGCCTAAGAGGAGTCAGAGATCAGAAAGCAGAGAAACATGCACACAATATCTCAATGCACAGATTTTCCGATTGTGCCAGGACGGGAGAGTGTCTGATGTAACTCTTCTGTTTAAGAGAGAGGACAAGAATAAACTGTCTCACTACAGACCCGTTAGTCTAACAGCAGCGGCAAGGGAGGGGAATAATCTCTTACAATCAATCATTTGAGATCAAATTGGTCAGTGTTTAGAAACAGATTCGTTAAAGGTGAGTTGCGTTTGACAAATTTAAGGAGAACTTTAATTGAAAAGAGTTAAAGGGAAAGCAGTGAACAGATTTTTGTGTGTTCAATAATTCTTCCTACAGGAGGGTTGTTCTGACAAGGGCCACGTTTGTTGCCAATCCTAATTTGGCTCAGGTAACCAAATGACTCAGCGTTTCAGAGGGCAGTCAACCTGTGTGTCTGGAGTCCCAGTCGGCCTAGACAGAGTGAGTAAGGACAGCGGATTTCCTTCCCCTCAAGGGCATTAGTGAACCAGACGGGTCTTTCTGACAATCCAGCAATTTCATGATCACAATTACTGAGAATGGCTTTTTATTCCAGATTTATTAATTCACTGAAATTAAATTCCCCCAGATTCCTGATCAACTCCTCCTTCCCGACAGCTATGACAATGATGTATTCCCACCTCCTGAGCTCAACTACCTCCTGGATTCCCCAGGCAACCCAGATCATGAGGACTCCCTGGACGGCTTCGCCAGCTTCTGGTGGGATTTGAACTCCAGTCTCTGGAGGATTAGTATGGACCTCTGGATTACCAGTCCAGTGATTAAAACCACGATGTTACTGTTCACACAGTGGAAGGGGATGGATTTGATGTAGAGTGCAGCGAGGCAGCAGTGGTGGGAAAGAGAGAGGCAGTGAGAGAGAGAGAGACAGCTAGAGAGAGAGAGACACACACAGAGAGACAGAGAGAGACAGACAAAGAGAGAGAGAGCGAGAGAGACAGACAAAGAGAGAGAGAGCGAGAGAGACAGAGAGAGAGCGAGAGAGACAGAGAGAGAG
>NC_090372.1:219770616-219788116 GCF_036365525.1 Heterodontus francisci | reverse complement strand
GGCGAGAGAGAGACGGCGAGAGAGAGACGGCGAGAGAGAGAGAGAGAGAGAGAGAGAGAGAGAGAGCGAGAGAGACAGCGAGAGAGCGAGAGAGACAGCGAGAGAGAGAGAGAGACAGCGAGAGAGAGAGAGAGACAGCGAGAGAGAGAGAGAGACAGCGAGAGAGAGAGAGAGACAGCGAGAGAGGGAGAGACAGCGAGAGAGGGAGAGACAGCGAGAGAGGGAGAGACAGCGAGAGAGAGAGACAGCGAGAGAGAGAGAGAGACAGCGAGAGAGAGAGAGAGACAGCGAGAGAGAGAGAGACAGCGAGAGAGAGAGAGACAGCGAGTGAGGGAGAGACAGCGAGAGAGGGAGAGACAGCGAAAGAGGGAGAGACAGCGAAAGAGGGAGAGACAGCGAAAGAGGGAGAGACAGCGAAAGAGGGAGAGACAGCGAGAGCGAGAGAGAGACAGCGAGAGAGACAGAGACAGCGAAAGAGAGAGAGAGACAGCGAGAGAGGGAGAGACAGCGAGAGAGGGAGAGACAGCGAGAGAGGGAGAGACAGCGAGAGAGGGAGAGACAGCGAGAGAGGGAGAGACAGCGAGAGAGGGAGAGACAGCGAGAGAGGGAGAGAGAGCGAGAGAGACAGCGACAGCGAAAGAGAGAGACAGCGACAGCGAAAGAGAGAGACAGCGACAGCGAAAGAGAGAGACAGCGACAGCGAAAGAGAGAGAGACAGCGAGAGAGGGAGAGACAGCGAGAGAGGCAGAGACAGCGAGAGAGGCAGAGACAGCGAGAGAGGCAGAGACAGCGAGAGAGGCAGAGACAGCGAGAGAGGCAGAGACAGCGAGAGAGGCAGAGACAGCGAGAGAGGCAGAGACAGCGAGAGAGGCAGAGAGAGGGAGAGACAGCGAGAGAGAGGGAGAGACAGCGAGAGAGAGGGAGAGACAGCGAGAGAGAGGGAGAGACAGCGAGAGAGAGGGAGAGACAGCGAGAGAGAGGGAGAGACAGCGAGAGAGAGGGAGAGACAGCGAGAGAGAGGGAGAGACAGCGAGAGAGAGGGAGAGACAGCGAGAGAGAGGGAGAGACAGCGAGAGAGAGGGAGAGACAGCGAGAGAGAGGGAGAGACAGCGAGAGAGAGGGAGAGACAGCGAGAGAGAGGGAGAGACAGCGAGAGAGGGAGAGACAGCGAGAGAGAGGGAGCGAGAGCGAGAGAGACGGAGCGAGAGCGAGAGAGAGCGAGAGCGAGAGACAGCGAGAGAGAGAGACAGCGAGAGAGAGAGACAGCGAGAGAGAGAGAGACAGCGAGAGAGAGAAAGACAGCGAGAGAGAGAGAGACAGCGAGAGAGAGAGAGACAGCGAGAGAGAAAGAGACAGCGAGAGAGAGAGAGACAGCGACAGAGAGAGAGAGACAGCGACAGAGAGAGAGACAGCGACAGCGAAAGAGACAGCGAGAGAGAGAGACAGCGAAAGAGAGAGAGACAGCGAAAGAGAGAGAGACAGCGAGAGAGAGAGAGAGACAGCGAGAGAGAGAGAGAGACAGCGAGAGAGAGAGAGACAGCGAGAGAGACAGAGAGACAGCGAGAGAGACAGAGAGGCAGCGAGAGAGACAGAGAGGCAGCGAGAGAGACAGAGAGGCAGCGAGAGAGAGAGAGGCAGCGAGAGAGAGAGAGGCAGCGAGAGAGAGAGAGGCAGCGAGAGAGGGAGAGAGGCAGCGAGAGAGGGAGAGAGACAGCAAGAGAGAGAGAGACAGCAAGAGAGAGAGAGAGAGAGACAGCAAGAGAGAGAGAGAGACAGCAAGAGAGAGAGAGAGACAGCAAGAGAGAGAGAGAGACAGCAAGAGAGAGAGAGAGACAGCGGGAGGGAGAGACAGCGGGAGGGAGAGACAGCGGGAGGGAGACACAGCGGGAGGGAGACACAGCGGGAGGGAGACACAGCGGGAGGGAGACACAGCGGGAGGGAGAGACAGCGGGAGGGAGAGACAGCGGGAGGGAGAGACAGCGGGAGGGAGAGACAGCGGGAGGGAGAGACAGCGGGAGGGAGAGACAGCGGGAGGGAGAGACAGCGGGAGGGAGAGACAGCGGGAGGGAGAGACAGCGGGAGGGAGAGACAACGGGAGAGAGAAACAGCGGGAGAGAGAGCGAGAGAGACACGGCGAGAGAGACACGGCGAGAGAGACACGGCGAGAGAGACACGGCGAGAGGGACACGGCGAGAGGGACACGGCGAGAGAGACACGGCGAGAGGGAGACGGCGAGAGGGAGACGGCGAGAGGGAGACGGCGAGAGAGACACGGCGAGAGGGAGACGGCGAGAGGGAGAAGGCGAGAGAGACACGGCGAGAGAGACACGGCGAGAGAGACACGGCGAGAGAGACACGGCGAGAGAGACACGGCGAGAGAGAGACGGCGAGAGAGAGACGGCGAGAGAGAGACGGCGAGAGAGAGACGGCGAGAGAGAGACGGCGAGAGAGTGACGGCGAGAGAGAGAGAGAGAGAGAGAGCGAGAGAGACAGCGAGAGAGAGAGAGAGACAGCGAGAGAGAGAGAGAGACAGCGAGAGAGAGAGAGAGACAGCGAGAGAGAGAGAGAGACAGCGAGAGAGGGAGAGACAGCGAGAGAGGGAGAGACAGCGAGAGAGAGAGACAGCGAGAGAGAGAGAGAGACAGCGAGAGAGAGAGAGAGACAGCGAGAGAGAGAGAGACAGCGAGAGAGAGAGAGACAGCGAGTGAGGGAGAGACAGCGAGAGAGGGAGAGACAGCGAGAGAGGGAGAGACAGCGAAAGAGGGAGAGACAGCGAAAGAGGGAGAGACAGCGAAAGAGGAAGAGACAGCGAAAGAGGGAGAGACAGCGAAAGAGGGAGAGACAGCGAAAGAGGGAGAGACAGCGAAAGAGGGAGAGACAGCGAGAGCGAGAGAGAGACAGCGAGAGAGACAGAGACAGCGAAAGAGAGAGAGAGACAGCGAGAGAGGGAGAGACAGCGAGAGAGGGAGAGACAGCGAGAGAGGGAGAGACAGCGAGAGAGGGAGAGACAGCGAGAGAGGGAGAGACAGCGAGAGAGGGAGAGACAGCGAGAGACAGCGAGAGAGGGGGAGACAGCGAGAGAGGGAGAGACAGCGAGAGAGGGAGAGAGAGCGAGAGAGACAGCGACAGCGAAAGAGAGAGACAGCGACAGCGAAAGAGAGAGACAGCGACAGCGAAAGAGAGAGACAGCGACAGCGAAAGAGAGAGAGACAGCGAGAGAGGGACAGCGAGAGAGGCAGAGACAGCGAGAGAGGCAGAGACAGCGAGAGAGGCAGAGACAGCGAGAGAGGCAGAGACAGCGAGAGAGGCAGAGACAGCGAGAGAGGCAGAGACAGCGAGAGAGGCAGAGACAGCGAGAGAGGCAGAGACAGCGAGAGAGGCAGAGACAGCGAGAGAGGCAGAGACAGCGAGAGAGGCAGAGAGAGGGAGAGACAGCGAGAGAGAGGGAGAGACAGCGAGAGAGAGGGAGAGACAGCGAGAGAGAGGGAGAGACAGCGAGAGAGAGGGAGAGACAGCGAGAGAGAGGGAGAGACAGCGAGAGAGAGGGAGAGACAGCGAGAGAGAGGGAGAGACAGCGAGAGAGAGGGAGAGACAGCGAGAGAGAGGGAGAGACAGCGAGAGAGAGGGAGAGACAGCGAGAGAGAGGGAGAGACAGCGAGAGAGAGGGAGAGACAGCGAGAGAGGGAGAGACAGCGAGAGAGAGGGAGCGAGAGCGAGAGAGACGGAGCGAGAGCGAGAGAGAGCGAGAGCGAGAGACAGCGAGAGAGAGAGACAGCGAGAGAGAGAGAGACAGCGAGAGAGAGAAAGACAGCGAGAGAGAGAGAGACAGCGAGAGAGAGAGAGACAGCGAGAGAGAAAGAGACAGCGAGAGAGAGAGAGACAGCGACAGAGAGAGAGAGACAGCGACAGAGAGAGAGAGACAGCGACAGAGAGAGAGACAGCGACAGTGAAAGAGACAGCGAGAGAGAGAGACAGCGAAAGAGAGAGAGACAGCGAAAGAGAGAGAGACAGCGAGAGAGAGAGAGAGACAGCGAGAGAGAGAGAGAGACAGCGAGAGAGAGAGAGACAGCGAGAGAGACAGAGAGACAGCGAGAGAGACAGAGAGGCAGCGAGAGAGACAGAGAGGCAGCGAGAGAGACAGAGAGGCAGCGAGAGAGAGAGAGGCAGCGAGAGAGAGAGAGGCAGCGAGAGAGAGAGAGGCAGCGAGAGAGGGAGAGAGGCAGCGAGAGAGGGAGAGAGGCAGCGAGAGAGGGAGAGAGACAGCAAGAGAGAGAGAGACAGCAAGAGAGAGAGAGAGAGAGAGAGAGACAGCAAGAGAGAGAGAGAGACAGCAAGAGAGAGAGAGAGACAGCAAGAGAGAGAGAGAGACAGCGGGAGGGAGAGACAGCGGGAGGGAGAGACAGCGGGAGGGAGAGACAGCGGGAGGGAGAGACAGCGGGAGGGAGAGACAGCGGGAGGGAGACACAGCGGGAGGCAGAGACAGCGGGAGGGAGAGACAGCGGGAGGGAGAGACAGCGGGAGGGAGAGACAGCGGGAGGGAGAGACAGCGGGAGGGAGAGACAGCGGGAGGGAGAGACAGCGGGAGGGAGAGACAGCGGGAGGGAGAGACAGCGGGAGGGAGAGACAGCGGGAGGGAGAGACAGCGGGAGGGAGAGACAGCGGGAGGGAGAGACAGCGGGAGGGAGAGACAACGGGAGAGAGAAACAGCGGGAGAGAGAGCGAGAGAGACACGGCGAGAGAGACACGGCGAGAGAGACACGGCGAGAGGGAGACGGCGAGAGGGAGACGGCGAGAGGGAGACGGCGAGAGAGACACGGCGAGAGAGACACGGCGAGAGGGAGACGGCGAGAGGGAGAAGGCGAGAGAGACACGGCGAGAGAGACACGGCGAGAGAGACACGGCGAGAGAGACACGGCGAGAGAGAGACGGCGAGAGAGAGACGGCGAGAGAGAGACGGCGAGAGAGAGACGGCGAGAGAGAGACGGCGAGAGAGTGACGGCGAGAGAGAGACGGCGAGAGAGAGACGGCGAGAGAGAGACGGCGAGAGAGACGGCGAGAGAGACGGCGAGAGAGAGACGGCGAGAGAGAGAGAGAGACAGCGAGAGAGAGAGAGAGAGAGAGACAGCGAGAGAGAGAGAGAGACAGCGAGAGAGAGAGAGAGAGAGACAGCGAGAGAGGGAGAGACAGCGAGAGAGGGAGAGACAGCGAGAGAGGGAGAGACAGCGAGAGAGGGAGAGACAGCGAGAGAGGGAGAGACAGCGAGAGAGGGAGAGACAGCGAGAGAGAGAGACTACGAGAGAGAGAGAGAGACAGCGAGAGAGAGAGAGAGACAGCGAGAGAGAGAGAGACAGCGAGAGAGAGAGAGACAGCGAGTGAGGGAGAGACAGCAAGAGAGGGAGAGACAGCGAGAGAGGGAGAGACAGCGAGAGAGGGAGAGACAGCGAAAGAGGGAAAGACAGCGAAAGAGGGAGAGACAGCGAAAGAGGAAGAGACAGCGAAAGAGGGAGAGACAGCGAAAGAGGGAGAGACAGCGAGAGCGAGAGAGAGACAGCGAGAGAGACAGAGACAGCGAAAGAGAGAGAGAGACAGCGAGAGAGGGAGAGACAGCGAGAGAGGGAGAGACAGCGAGAGAGGGAGAGACAGCGAGAGAGGGAGAGACAGCGAGAGAGGGAGAGACAGCGAGAGAGGGGGAGACAGCGAGAGAGGGGGAGACAGCGAGAGAGGGAGAGACAGCGAGAGAGGGAGAGAGAGCGAGAGAGACAGAGAGACAGCGAGAGAGACAGAGAGGCAGCGAGAGAGACAGAGAGGCAGCGAGAGAGACAGAGAGGCAGCGAGAGAGAGAGAGGCAGCGAGAGAGAGAGAGGCAGCGAGAGAGAGAGAGGCAGCGAGAGAGGGAGAGAGGCAGCGAGAGAGGGAGAGAGACAGCAAGAGAGAGAGAGACAGCAAGAGAGAGAGAGAGAGAGAGAGAGACAGCAAGAGAGAGAGAGAGACAGCAAGAGAGAGAGAGAGACAGCAAGAGAGAGAGAGAGACAGCGGGAGGGAGAGACAGCGGGAGGGAGAGATAGCGGGAGGGAGAGACAGCGGGAGGGAGAGACAGCGGGAGGGAGAGACAGCGGGAGGGAGAGACAGCGGGAGGGAGAGACAGCGGGAGGGAGACACAGCGGGAGGCAGAGACAGCGGGAGGGAGAGACAGCGGGAGGGAGAGACAGCGGGAGGGAGAGACAGCGGGAGGGAGAGACAGCGGGAGGGAGAGACAGCGGGAGGGAGAGACAGCGGGAGGGAGAGACAGCGGGAGGGAGAGACAGCGGGAGGGAGAGACAGCGGGAGGGAGAGACAGCGGGAGGGAGAGACAGCGGGAGGGAGAGACAACGGGAGAGAGAAACAGCGGGAGAGAGAGCGAGAGAGACACGGCGAGAGAGACACGGCGAGAGAGACACGGCGAGAGGGACACGGCGAGAGGGAGACGGCGAGAGGGAGACGGCGAGAGGGAGACGGCGAGAGAGACACGGCGAGAGAGACACGGCGAGAGGGAGACGGCGAGAGGGAGAAGGCGAGAGAGACACGGCGAGAGAGACACGGCGAGAGAGACACGGCGAGAGAGACACGGCGAGAGAGAGACGGCGAGAGAGAGACGGCGAGAGAGAGACGGCGAGAGAGAGACGGCGAGAGAGTGACGGCGAGAGAGAGACGGCGAGAGAGAGACGGCGAGAGAGAGACGGCGAGAGAGACGGCGAGAGAGACGGCGAGAGAGAGACGGCGAGAGAGAGAGAGAGACAGCGAGAGAGAGAGAGAGAGAGAGACAGCGAGAGAGAGAGAGAGACAGCGAGAGAGAGAGAGAGACAGCGAGAGAGGGAGAGACAGCGAGAGAGGGAGAGACAGCGAGAGAGGGAGAGACAGCGAGAGAGGGAGAGACAGCGAGAGAGAGAGACTACGAGAGAGAGAGAGAGACAGCGAGAGAGAGAGAGAGACAGCGAGAGAGAGAGAGACAGCGAGAGAGAGAGAGACAGCGAGTGAGGGAGAGACAGCAAGAGAGGGAGAGACAGCGAGAGAGGGAGAGACAGCGAGAGAGGGAGAGACAGCGAGAGAGGGAGAGACAGCGAAAGAGGGAAAGACAGCGAAAGAGGGAGAGACAGCGAAAGAGGAAGAGACAGCGAAAGAGGGAGAGACAGCGAAAGAGGGAGAGACAGCGAGAGCGAGAGAGAGACAGCGAGAGAGACAGAGACAGCGAAAGAGAGAGAGAGACAGCGAGAGAGGGAGAGACAGCGAGAGAGGGAGAGACAGCGAGAGAGGGAGAGACAGCGAGAGAGGGAGAGACAGCGAGAGAGGGAGAGACAGCGAGAGAGGGGGAGACAGCGAGAGAGGGGGAGACAGCGAGAGAGGGAGAGACAGCGAGAGAGGGAGAGAGAGCGAGAGAGACAGCGACAGCGAAAGAGAGAGACAGCGACAGCGAAAGAGAGAGACAGCGACAGCGAAAGAGAGAGACAGCGACAGCGAAAGAGAGAGAGACAGCGAGAGAGGGAGAGACAGCGAGAGAGGCAGAGACAGCGAGAGAGGCAGAGACAGCGAGAGAGGCAGAGACAGCGAGAGAGGCAGAGACAGCGAGAGAGGCAGAGACAGCGAGAGAGGCAGAGACAGCGAGAGAGGCAGAGACAGCGAGAGAGGCAGAGACAGCGAGAGAGGCAGAGACAGCGAGAGAGGAAGAGAGAGGGAGAGACAGCGAGAGAGAGGGAGAGACAGCGAGAGAGAGGGAGAGACAGCGAGAGAGAGGGAGAGACAGCGAGAGAGAGGGAGAGACAGCGAGAGAGAGGGAGAGACAGCGAGAGAGAGGGAGAGACAGCGAGAGAGAGGGAGAGACAGCGAGAGAGAGGGAGAGACAGCGAGAGAGAGGGAGAGACAGCGAGAGAGAGGGAGAGACAGCGAGAGAGAGGGAGAGACAGCGAGAGAGAGGGAGAGAGAGGGAGAGACAGCGAGAGAGGGAGAGACAGCGAGAGAGAGGGAGCGAGAGCGAGAGAGACGGAGCGAGAGCGAGAGAGAGCGAGAGCGAGAGCGAGAGACAGCGAGAGAGAGAGACAGCGAGAGAGAGAGAGACAGCGAGAGAGAGAAAGACAGCGAGAGAGAGAGAGACAGCGAGAGAGAGAGAGACAGCGAGAGAGAGAGAGACAGCGAGAGAGAAAGAGACAGCGAGAGAGAGAGAGACAGCGACAGAGAGAGAGAGACAGCGACAGAGAGAGAGACAGCGACAGCGAAAGAGACAGCGAGAGAGAGAGACAGCGAAAGAGAGAGAGACAGCGAAAGAGAGAGAGACAGCGAAAGAGAGAGAGACAGCGAAAGAGAGAGAGACAGCGAGAGAGAGAGAGAGACAGCGAGAGAGAGAGAGAGACAGCGAGAGAGAGAGAGACAGCGAGAGAGACAGAGAGACAGCGAGAGAGACAGAGAGGCAGCGAGAGAGACAGAGAGGCAGCGAGAGAGACAGAGAGGCAGCGAGAGAGACAGAGAGGCAGCGAGAGAGAGAGAGGCAGCGAGAGAGAGAGAGGCAGCGAGAGAGGGAGAGAGGCAGCGAGAGAGGGAGAGAGACAGCAAGAGAGAGAGAGACAGCAAGAGAGAGAGAGAG
This sequence comes from Heterodontus francisci, assembly GCF_036365525.1. Classification (NCBI taxonomy): domain Eukaryota; kingdom Metazoa; phylum Chordata; class Chondrichthyes; order Heterodontiformes; family Heterodontidae; genus Heterodontus; species Heterodontus francisci. The sequence continues at coordinate 219,779,506 of NC_090372.1, read as the reverse complement.
AGAGAGAGAGACAGCAAGAGAGAGAGAGAGACAGCAAGAGAGAGAGAGAGACAGCAAGAGAGAGAGAGAGACAGCAAGAGAGAGAGAGAGACAGCGGGAGGGAGAGACAGCGGGAGGGAGAGACAGCGGGAGGGAGAGACAGCGGGAGGGAGAGACAGCGGGAGGGAGAGACAGCGGGAGGGAGAGACAGCGGGAGGGAGAGACAGCGGGAGGGAGAGACAGCGGGAGGGAGAGACAGCGGGAGGGAGACACAGCGGGAGGGAGAGACAGCGGGAGGGAGAGACAGCGGGAGGGAGAGACAGCGGGAGGGAGAGACAGCGGGAGGGAGAGACAGCGGGAGGGAGAGACAGCGGGAGGGAGAGACAGCGGGAGGGAGAGACAGCGGGAGGGAGAGACAGCGGGAGGGAGAGACAACGGGAGAGAGAAACAGCGGGAGAGAGAGCGAGAGAGACACGGCGAGAGAGACACGGCGAGAGAGACACGGCGAGAGGGACACGGCGAGAGAGACACGGCGAGAGGGAGACGGCGAGAGGGAGACGGCGAGAGGGAGACGGCGAGAGAGACACGGCGGGAGGGAGACGGCGAGAGGGAGAAGGCGAGAGAGACACGGCGAGAGAGACACGGCGAGAGAGACACGGCGAGAGAGACACGGCGAGAGAGAGACGGCGAGAGAGACACGGCGAGAGAGAGACGGCGAGAGAGAGACGGCGAGAGAGAGACGGCAAGAGAGAGACGGCGAGAGAGAGACGGCGAGAGAGAGACGGCGAGAGAGTGACGGCGAGAGAGAGAGAGAGAGAGAGAGCGAGAGAGACAGCGAGAGAGAGAGAGAGACAGCGAGAGAGAGAGAGAGACAGCGAGAGAGAGAGAGAGACAGCGAGAGAGAGACAGCGAGAGAGGGAGAGACAGCGAGAGAGGGAGAGACAGCGAGAGAGAGAGACAGCGAGAGAGAGAGAGAGACAGCGAGAGAGAGAGAGACAGCGAGAGAGAGAGAGACAGCGAGTGAGGGAGAGACAGCGAGAGAGGGAGAGACAGCGAGAGAGGGAGAGACAGCGAGAGAGGGAGAGACAGCGAGAGAGGGAGAGACAGCGAAAGAGGGAGAGACAGCGAAAGAGGGAGAGACAGCGAAAGAGGGAGAGACAGCGAAAGAGGAAGAGACAGCGAAAGAGGGAGAGACAGCGAGAGAGACAGAGACAGCGAGAGCGAGAGAGAGACAGCGAGAGAGACAGAGACAGCGAAAGAGAGAGAGAGACAGCGAGAGAGGGAGAGACAGCGAGAGAGGGAGAGACAGCGAGAGAGGGAGAGACAGCGAGAGAGGGAGAGACAGCGAGAGAGGGAGAGACAGCGAGAGAGGGAGAGACAGCGAGAGAGGGAGAGACAGCGAGAGAGGGGGAGACAGCGAGAGAGGGAGAGACAGCGAGAGAGGGAGAGAGAGCGAGAGAGACAGCGACAGCGAAAGAGAGAGACAGCGACAGCGAAAGAGAGAGACAGCGACAGCGAAAGAGAGAGACAGCGACAGCGAAAGAGAGAGAGACAGCGAGAGAGGGAGAGACAGCGAGAGAGGCAGAGACAGCGAGAGAGGCAGAGACAGCGAGAGAGGCAGAGACAGCGAGAGAGGCAGAGACAGCGAGAGAGGCAGAGACAGCGAGAGAGGCAGAGACAGCGAGAGAGGCAGAGACAGCGAGAGAGGCAGAGACAGCGAGAGAGGCAGAGACAGCGAGAGAGGCAGAGACAGCGAGAGAGGCAGAGACAGCGAGAGAGGAAGAGAGAGGGAGAGACAGCGAGAGAGAGGGAGAGACAGCGAGAGAGAGGGAGAGACAGCGAGAGAGAGGGAGAGACAGCGAGAGAGAGGGAGAGACAGCGAGAGAGAGGGAGAGACAGCGAGAGAGAGGGAGAGACAGCGAGAGAGAGGGAGAGACAGCGAGAGAGAGGGAGAGACAGCGAGAGAGAGGGAGAGACAGCGAGAGAGAGGGAGAGACAGCGAGAGAGAGGGAGAGACAGCGAGAGAGAGGGAGCGAGAGCGAGAGAGACGGAGCGAGAGCGAGAGAGAGCGAAAGCGAGAGACAGCGAGAGAGAGAGAGACAGCGAGAGAGAGAAAGACAGCGAGAGAGAGAGAGACAGCGAGAGAGAGAGAGACAGCGAGAGAGAAAGAGACAGCGAGAGAGAGAGAGACAGCGACAGAGAGAGAGAGACAGCGACAGAGAGAGAGACAGCGACAGAGAGAGAGACAGCGACAGCGAAAGAGACAGCGAGAGAGAGAGACAGCGAAAGAGAGAGAGACAGCGAAAGAGAGAGAGACAGCGAGAGAGAGAGAGAGACAGCGAGAGAGAGAGAGAGACAGCGAGAGAGAGAGAGACAGCGAGAGAGACAGAGAGACAGCGAGAGAGACAGAGAGGCAGCGAGAGAGACAGAGAGGCAGCGAGAGAGACAGAGAGGCAGCGAGAGAGACAGAGAGGCAGCGAGAGAGACAGAGAGGCAGCGAGAGAGAGAGAGGCAGCGAGAGAGAGAGAGGCAGCGAGAGAGAGAGAGGCAGCGAGAGAGGGAGAGAGGCAGCGAGAGAGGGAGAGAGACAGCAAGAGAGAGAGAGACAGCAAGAGAGAGAGAGAGAGAGAGAGAGACAGCAAGAGAGAGAGAGAGACAGCAAGAGAGAGAGAGAGACAGCAAGAGAGAGAGAGAGACAGCGGGAGGGAGAGACAGCGGGAGGGAGAGACAGCGGGAGGGAGAGACAGCGGGAGGGAGAGACAGCGGGAGGGAGAGACAGCGGGAGGGAGAGACAGCGGGAGGGAGAGACAGCGGGAGGGAGAGACAACGGGAGAGAGAAACAGCGGGAGAGAGAGCGAGAGAGACACGGCGAGAGAGACACGGCGAGAGAGACACGGCGAGAGGGACACGGCGAGAGGGACACGGCGAGAGGGACACGGCGAGAGGGACACGGCGAGAGAGACACGGCGAGAGGGAGACGGCGAGAGGGAGACGGCGAGAGGGAGACGGCGAGAGAGACACGGCGAGAGGGAGACGGCGAGAGGGAGACGGCGAGAGAGACACGGCGAGAGAGACACGGCGAGAGAGACACGGCGAGAGAGAGACGGCGAGAGAGAGACGGCGAGAGAGAGACGGCGAGAGAGAGACGGCGAGAGAGAGACGGCGAGAGAGAGACGGCGAGAGAGAGACGGCGAGAGAGAGACGGCGAGAGAGTGACGGCGAGAGAGAGACGGCGAGAGAGAGACGGCGAGAGAGAGACGGCGAGAGAGAGACGGCGAGAGAGACGGCGAGAGAGACGGCGAGAGAGACGGCGAGAGAGAGACGGCGAGAGAGAGAGAGAGACAGCGAGAGAGAGAGAGAGACAGCGAGAGAGAGAGAGAGAGAGAGACAGCGAGAGAGAGAGAGAGACAGCGAGAGAGAGAGAGAGACAGCGAGAGAGGGAGAGACAGCGAGAGAGGGAGAGACAGCGAGAGAGGGAGAGACAGCGAGAGAGGGAGAGACAGCGAGAGAGGGAGAGACAGCGAGAGAGGGAGAGACAGCGAGAGAGAGAGACTACGAGAGAGAGAGAGAGACAGCGAGAGAGAGAGAGAGACAGCGAGAGAGAGAGAGACAGCGAGAGAGAGAGAGACAGCGAGTGAGGGAGAGACAGCCAGAGAGGGAGAGACAGCGAGAGAGGGAGAGACAGCGAGAGAGGGAGAGACAGCGAAAGAGGGAAAGACAGCGAAAGAGGGAGAGACAGCGAAAGAGGAAGAGACAGCGAAAGAGGGAGAGACAGCGAAAGAGGGAGAGACAGCGAGAGCGAGAGAGAGACAGCGAGAGAGACAGAGACAGCGAAAGAGAGAGAGAGACAGCGAGAGAGGGAGAGACAGCGAGAGAGGGAGAGACAGCGAGAGAGGGAGAGACAGCGAGAGAGGGAGAGACAGCGAGAGAGGGAGAGACAGCGAGAGAGGGAGAGACAGCGAGAGAGGGAGAGACAGCGAGAGAGGGAGAGACAGCGAGAGAGGGAGAGACAGCGAGAGAGGGAGAGACAGCGAGAGAGACAGCGACAGCGAAAGAGACAGCGACAGCGAAAGAGAGAGACAGCGACAGCGAAAGAGAGAGACAGCGACAGCGAAAGAGAGAGACAGCGACAGCGAAAGAGAGAGAGAGAGCGAGAGAGGGAGAGAGAGCGAGAGAGGCAGAGACAGCGAGAGAGGCAGAGACAGCGAGAGAGGCAGAGACAGCGAGAGAGGCAGAGACAGCGAGAGAGGCAGAGACAGCGAGAGAGGCAGAGACAGCGAGAGAGGCAGAGACAGCGAGAGAGGCAGAGACAGCGAGAGAGGCAGAGACAGCGAGAGAGGCAGAGACAGCGAGAGAGGCAGAGACAGCGAGAGAGGCAGGGACAGCGAGAGAGGCAGAGACAGCGAGAGAGACAGCGAGAGCGAGAGAGACAGCGAGAGAGAGGGAGAGACAGCGAGAGAGAGGGAGAGACAGCGAGAGAGAGGGAGAGACAGCGAGAGAGAGGGAGAGACAGCGAGAGAGAGGGAGAGACAGCGAGAGAGAGGGAGAGACAGCGAGAGAGAGGGAGAGACAGCGAGAGAGAGGGAGAGACAGCGAGAGAGAGGGAGCGAGAGCGAGAGAGAGGGAGCGAGAGCGAGAGAGAGCGAGAGAGAGCGAGAGCGAGAGAGACAGCGAGAGAGAGAGACAGCGAGAGAGAGAGAGACAGCGAGAGAGAGAAAGACAGCGAGAGAGAGAGAGACAGCGAGAGAGAGAGAGACAGCGAGAGAGAGAGAGACAGCGACAGAGAGAGAGAGACAGCGACAGAGAGAGAGAGACAGCGACAGAGAGAGAGACAGCGACAGAGAGAGAGAGACAGCGACAGAGAGAGAGACAGCGAGAGAGACAGCGACAGCGAAAGAGAGAGAGACAGCGAAAGAGAGAGAGAGACAGCGAGAGAGAGAGAGAGAGACAGCGAGAGAGAGAGAGAGAGAGACAGCGTGAGAGACAGAGAGACAGCGAGAGAGACAGAGAGGCAGCGAGAGAGAGAGAGGCAGCGAGAGAGAGAGAGAGGCAGCGAGAGAGAGAGACAGCGAGAGAGAGAGAGAGGCAGCGAGAGAGAGAGAGAGACAGCGAGAGAGAGAGAGAGACAGCAAGAGAGAGAGAGAGACAGCAAGAGAGAGAGAGAGACAGCAAGAGAGAGAGAGAGACAGCGGGAGGGAGAGACAGCGGGAGGGAGAGACAGCGGGAGGGAGAGACAGCGGGAGGGAGAGACAGCGGGAGGGAGAGACAGCGGGAGGGAGAGACAGCGGGAGGGAGAGACAGCGGGAGGGAGAGACAGCGGGAGGGAGAGACAGCGGGAGGGAGAGACAGCGGGAGGGAGAGACAGCGGGAGGGAGAGACAGCGGGAGGGAGAGACAGCGGGAGGGAGAGACAGCGGGAGGGAGAGACAGCGGGAGGGAGAGACAGCGGGAGGGAGAGACAGCGGGAGGCAGAGACAGCGGGAGGCAGAGACAGCGGGAGGGAGAGACAGCGGGAGGGAGAGACAGCGGGAGGGAGAGACAGCGGGAGGGAGAGACAGCGGGAGGGAGAGACAGCGGGAGGGAGAGACAGCGGGAGGGAGAGACAGCGGGAGGGAGAGACAGCGGGAGGGAGAGACAGCGGGAGGGAGAGACAGCGGGAGGGAGAGACAGCGGGAGGGAGAGACAGCGGGAGGGAGAGACAGCGGGAGGGAGAGACAGCGGGAGGGAGAGACAGCGGGAGGGAGAGACAGCGGGAGGGAGAGACAACGGGAGGGAGAGACAACGGGAGAGATAAAACAGCGGGAGAGAGAGACGGCGAGAGAGAGACGGCGAGAGAGAGACACGGCGAGAGAGACACGGCGAGAGAGACACGGCGAGAGAGACACGGCGAGAGAGACACGGCGAGAGAGACACGGCGAGAGAGACACGGCGAGAGAGACACGGAGAGAGAGACACGGCGAGAGAGACACGGCGAGAGAGACACGGCGAGAGAGACACGGCGAGAGAGACACGGCGAGAGAGACAGCGGGAGAGAGAAACAGCGGGAGAGAGAAACAGCGGGAGAGAGAAACAGCGGGAGAGAGAGCGAGAGAGAGACGGCGAGAGAGAGACGGCGAGAGAGAGACGGCGAGAGAGAGACGGCGAGAGAGAGACGGCGAGAGAGAGACGGCGAGAGAGAGACGGCGAGAGAGAGACGGCGAGAGAGAGACGGCGAGAGAGAGACAGCGAGAGAGAGAGAGAGACAGCGAGAGAGAGAGAGAGAGAGAGAGACAGCGAGAGAGAGAGAGACACAGCGAGAGAGAGAGAGAGACAGCGAGAGAGAGAGGGAGACAGCGAGAGAGAGAGAGAGACAGCGAGAGAGGGAGAGACAGCGAGAGAGGGAGAGACAGCGAGAGAGGGAGAGACAGCGAGAGAGAGAGACTACGAGAGAGAGAGACAGCGAGAGAGAGAGAGAGACAGCGAGAGAGAGAGAGACAGCGAGAGAGAGAGAGACAGCGAGAGAGAGAGAGACAGCGAGAGAGAGAGAGACAGCGAGAGAGAGAGAGACAGCGAGAGAGAGAGAGACAGCGAGAGAGAGACAGCGAGAGAGAGAGAGACAGCGAGTGAGGGAGAGACAGCGAGTGAGGGAGAGACAGCGAGAGAGGGAGAGACAGCGAGAGAGGGAGAGACAGCGAAAGAGGGAGAGACAGCGAAAGAGGGAGAGACAGCGAAATAGGAAGAGACAGCGAAAGAGGGAGAGACAGCGAAAGAGGGAGAGACAGCGAGAGCGAGAGAGAGACAGCGAGAGAGACAGAGACAGCGAAAGAGAGAGAGAGACAGCGAGAGAGGGAGAGACAGCGAGAGAGGGAGAGACAGCGAGAGAGGGAGAGACAGCGAGAGAGGGAGAGACAGCGAGAGAGGGAGAGACAGCGAGAGAGGGGGAGACAGCGAGAGAGGGAGAGACAGCGAGAGAGGGAGAGAGAGCGAGAGAGACAGCGACAGCGAAAGAGAGAGACAGCGACAGCGAAAGAGAGAGACAGCGACAGCGAGAGAGGCAGAGACAGCGAGAGAGGCAGAGACAGCGAGAGAGGCAGAGACAGCGAGAGAGGCAGAGACAGCGAGAGAGGCAGAGACAGCGAGAGAGGCAGAGACAGCGAGAGAGGCAGAGACAGCGAGAGAGGCAGAGACAGCGAGAGAGGCAGAGACAGCGAGAGAGGCAGAGACAGCGAGAGAGGCAGAGACAGCGAGAGAGGCAGAGACAGCGAGAGAGGCAGAGACAGCGAGAGAGGGAGAGACAGCGAGAGAGGGAGAGACAGCGAGAGAGGGAGAGAGAGGGAGAGACAGCGAGAGAGAGGGAGAGACAGCGAGAGAGAGGGAGAGACAGCGAGAGAGAGGGAGAGACAGCGAGAGAGAGGGAGAGACAGCGAGAGAGAGGGAGAGACAGCGAGAGAGAGGGAGAGACAGCGAGAGAGAGGGAGAGACAGCGAGAGAGAGGGAGCGAGAGCGAGAGAGACGGAGCGAGAGCGAGAGAGAGCGAGAGCGAGAGAGAGCGAGAGCGAGAGAGAGAGACAGCGAGAGAGAGAGACAGCGAGAGAGAGAGACAGCGAGAGAGAGAGACAGCGAGAGAGAGAGACAGCGAGAGAGAGAGAGACAGCGAGAGAGAGAAAGACAGCGAGAGAGAGAAAGACAGCGAGAGAGAGAAAGACAGCGAGAGAGAGAGAGACAGCGAGAGAGAGAGAGACAGCGAGAGAGAAAGAGACAGCGAGAGAGAAAGAGACAGCGAGAGAGAGAGAGACAGCGAGAGAGAGAGAGACAGCGAGAGAGAGAGAGACAGCGAGAGAGAGAGAGACAGCGAGAGAGAGAGAGACAGCGACAGAGAGAGAGACAGCGACAGAGAGAGAGACAGCGACAGAGAGAGAGACAGCGACAGAGAGAGAGACAGCGACAGAGAGAGAGAGACAGCGACAGAGAGAGACAGCGACAGCGAAAGAGACAGCGAGAGAGAGAGACAGCGAAAGAGAGAGAGACAGCGAAAGAGAGAGAGACAGCGAAAGAGAGAGAGAGACAGCGAGAGAGAGAGAGACAGCGAGAGAGAGAGAGAGACAGCGAGAGAGAGAGAGACAGCGAGAGAGACAGAGAGGCAGCGAGAGAGACAGAGAGGCAGCGAGAGAGAGAGAGGCAGCGAGAGAGAGAGAGAGACAGCGAGAGAGAGAGAGAGACAGCGAGAGAGAGAGAGACAGCGAGAGAGAGAGAGACAGCGAGAGAGAGAGAGACAGCGAGAGAGAGAGAGACAGCGAGAGAGAGAGAGACAGCGAGAGAGAGAGAGACAGCGAGAGAGAGAGAGACAGCGAGAGAGAGACAGCGAGAGAGAGACAGCGAGTGAGGGAGAGACAGCGAGTGAGGGAGAGACAGCGAGTGAGGGAGAGACAGCGAGTGAGGGAGAGACAGCGAGAGAGGGAGAGACAGCGAGAGAGGGAGAGACAGCGAAAGAGGGAGAGACAGCGAAAGAGGGAGAGACAGCGAAATAGGAAGAGACAGCGAAAGAGGGAGAGACAGCGAAAGAGGGAGAGACAGCGAAAGAGGGAGAGACAGCGAGAGCGAGAGAGAGACAGCGAGAGAGACAGAGACAGCGAAAGAGAGAGAGAGACAGCGAGAGAGGGAGAGACAGCGAGACAGGGAGAGACAGCGAGAGAGGGAGAGACAGCGAGAGAGGGAGAGACAGCGAGAGAGGGGGAGACAGCGAGAGAGGGAGAGACAGCGAGAGAGGGAGAGAGAGCGAGAGAGACAGCGACAGCGAAAGAGAGAGACAGCGACAGCGAAAGAGAGAGACAGCGACAGCGAGAGAGGCAGAGACAGCGAGAGAGGCAGAGACAGCGAGAGAGGCAGAGACAGCGAGAGAGGCAGAGACAGCGAGAGAGGCAGAGACAGCGAGA